>NC_043997.1:839586-982086 GCF_902150065.1 Myripristis murdjan
TGTCCCACCGGGTTCACTTCATCTTTCTTTTTTTTTTTTTGAAAAAGAGCTCTAAGGCTCTATTGTAGTTCAACTCAGCCAGAGGTGGCCCATTGATGCTGAGCAGCATGCCTTCACCTACACTTAAATACAATTTAAAGTGAGTGGAACTTGGTAAATTGAGAAAAACCAACCCATCTCTGACTTACAGTTTACTATTAACCAGATGGCTAAAAAACGGCCCTGCCTCGAGGTAGGGACTCGGAGCGGCCCTGAAAACTCCCGGGTGGGGCAGCAGCTTGGGGTTTACTTGGTGCTGACTGGATTTACTCACGGCGCGATGTGCTGTCAACAGAAAGCAAACAGCCGGGCGCTAGGCGTCCCCTAGCAACACGGCCAACACTACCAAGCGAACGCTAACGTGCCAGCTAACGTTAGCTAACAGTAACAACACACTTTTTAGCCGGCATTTTTAGAGATGCTAACGTTAGCTTAGGGAACGTTAGCTAACGCTAACAACAGGCTTTTTTAACAACACGCATTTTGATGCCCCGGTCATGGTCGTGCAGCCGCCCGGTAACTTTACAGGAACCTTCCTCTCACTCGGCCCTCTCAGTGGAGACACGGCAGGTGAGAGGGCCGAGCCAGAGGACGCTCCTGTAGCAGCTCCTGCCCCCCAGATACTACCAGGAACACTGCAGAAGCCCCAGCCGCAAGCCATCCACAACCCAAAAAAGCTCCAGCCCCGTCATGTCATATTTGGCTTTGACTTAACTGAACATTTGCTCTCACTTTAAGGAAAAAAATTCGGGATATATATCTTAAATCGATATTCAGCCAAAATATATCGGGATATGACTTTTGGTCCATATCGCCCAGCCCTACTGTCGGTCGCAATGCAATGTTAACATTAATAACATTAGGGTCGTTTTCACAGGCTTGAACAAAAAATGGATTAAACTTAATCTTGCTTAGGTACCTTGCTCTCGCCCTTTTCTCTCCCTCTGCTTCTTACCGCCTCCACTCTTGAGCGCACAGCAGCAGCACAAAGCAGGCGGGTGATAAAATTAATTGCGGCGTAGTGTAACATGTCGTGATATTTAATTTATCATTTAAAACTCTGATCATAGTAAGTATATGTGCGCAAATATATGCTATGTGTGTATGCAGGGTCGTTTTCACAGGTCATTCATACGATATACTTTAAATTGTGTTAACACCCGGGAAAAAAAAAAAAAAAAAAAAAAAAATCATCATTCCCAAGCCGTGGCGGCTTTTATTTAGCCGTGGCGGTGCGCCACGATCAATTACATGTAGCGGAAACCCTGCATGTGGACTTTTCAGGGCAGACTCCCTAAATACTAAATATGAGCAAACTAATGGAAACCTAATGGAGCCCAGAGGCGTGTATTTTATCAAACTTTTATTTAACCCTCTGAATTAAATTCCCCTCATTTATTTTCAAAAACATTTTTTAGAAAATCATTAGATCAGTCTATCAATTTTTGGTTGGACAGTGCAGAGTCATGAGTTAAAAAAAATACAAGAAGAATTGTAAAATGTATTAATTTTAATTTTATAAAAGAAGAAAAAAGGGAAAATGGGCAGGCCATTTTCCAAGAGAGCTGATTGGTCAGTAGGCAGGGCTTTTCTACCTGCTGAGCTCTTATCCTGAACTTAACCTGCTCCGGAGCAGGTTAGGTGTTCAGCATACGTTACCAAGGCAACGTAGCCTGATAAAAAGTAAGCCACCTTTATGGTACAGAAAAGCCAGGGTTAAGCCTGAAGTTAGCTCGCTAAGCCGAGATCCAGCTTTATGGTACAGGCCTCTGGCCAAGTGATTTGATTGGACAAAAACACTCCATGAGTGGGCAGGGGCTTCCGGTTGAGTGAGACGCCTTTAAGAGAGGCTCCAACGAACATTTCATTTCAACATTTCATTTCAACATTTCAACGTTTTTCTTAAGCCTTCAAGTTCTAAAGGCCATTTTGATTTTCAGTTATGACCATAACAAACTATAACACTTCTGCAGCTGTTATACCCGACAAAACGTCAAGAAAAGAGAAAAAAACAAGACAAGAACGAAGTGACTGTGCTAACCCCGCATGAAGCTAACGCCATGAGTCCTGCAATGGTGTTGAATGCAGAGGCTACTTCTGAGCTTCCTGCCGAGTTCAATAAACTGTGTTTATCGCTCGATTCGACCTTTGATCGAATCGAGTGGGGTTATTTATTTACGGTACTTGACAAATTTGGGTTTGGTAACAGTTTTATTGGATGGGTCTGTCTTCTCTATTTTTCACCACAAGCTTAGATTTGCACTAACTCTGTAAGGTCTCCATTCTTTAACCTTTCCAGGGGAACCCACCAGGGGTGTCCCCTGTCTCCACAGCTCTTTGCTGTAGCCACTGAGCCTCTTTCTACAGGACTGAGGATGTCATCGTTGCTGCAAAGAGCAAGGAGAGGAGGGGTTGGGCATCATGTGGCTTTATACGCAGATGATTTGTTAATATACCTAACTAGTCCTGAACTATGCACACCAACAGTTATCTCAATTGTCGAGGATTGTGGATCATTCTCTGGATATAAATTAAATTTCAGTAAGAGTGAATGCTTCCCAATTAATGAGAAGTCTTTATAGATTCCAAAAGCTTCAATTCCATTTCACTCATGCTAGTCAGGTTTCAAGTATCTCAGTATACACATGACTCACTTCCTCTCCTCTCTTTACAAAGCAAATCTAACTCCACTGATGAATCAAATGAAACTTGACTTTGATAGATGGAGTAGCCTTCCACTATCATTAACTGGTAGAATCCAATCAGTAAGAATGACTGTTCTCCCAAAGTTTTTACATGTCCTTAAGTGTCTCCTTGTTTTCCTCTCGAAAACTTTATTCCGTTTAATTAGTCAAACAATTGGACATTTTATTTGTGGTGGCGAACAACCCAGAATCAGTCATACTCTTCTTCAACGAAACAAAGAGATGGGTGGTGTAGCTCCTCCCAGTTTTATCCACTATTTCTGGGCCGCAAATATACAAAAAATAACATTTTGGCTCCATGCCCAGAATCTAACTGGTGTGCACTGGAATCCCAGGCTGTTTTATCTTCACTCCCAGCATCAGTGTTTTCATCTGTTCCAATGAAACCTTCTCATCACACCTCAAACCCCATAGTGCTGTCTTAAAAATATGGATCCAGTTCAGAACCCACTACAAATTTAAAGCATTCAGTTTTTTTAATCAAATCAAGAGCCACAGTTTCACAGTTCCTTGAGCGCATTATTTTGAAAAGCAGAGCATTTCTGTTAGCTGCACGTCAGGCTAACGTTAGCTCACACTGTGATGTCACTGCTGCCATGGCAACAGCAACCACCTGGAAATACTACAGCCCATACTGTTATTGATCCTATGTGGATATTGATTATTGATCAGCTGATACCATTTCCCATCTAATACCAAAACAGCTCTGCTGTGTTTTTACTGTTCCTACTATTCTTTAACCCTGTTCTTTAGCTCTGTTCTCTAACTCTGTTCTTTAACTCTGTTCTTTAGCTCTGTTCTCTAACTCTGTTCTTTAACTCTGTTCTCTAACTCTGTTCTCTAACTCTGTTCTCAAACTCTGTTCTTTAACTCTGTTCTTTAACTCTGTTCTTTAACTCTGCTCTTTCTGTTCTCTAACTCTGTTCTTTAACTCTGTTCTTTACCTCTGTTCTCTAACTCTGTTCTTTAACTCTGTTCTTTAGCTCTGTTCTCTAACTCTGTTCTTTAACTCTGTTCTCTAACTCTGTTCTCTAACTCTGTTCTCAAACTCTGTTCTTTAACTCTGTTCTTTAACTCTGCTCTTTCTGTTCTCTAACTCTGTTCTTTAACTCTGTTCTTTACCTCTGTTCTCTAACTCTGTTCTTTAACTCTGTTCTTTAGCTCTGTTCTCTAACTCTGTTCTTTAACTCTGTTCTCTAACTCTGTTCTCTAACTCTGTTCTCAAACTCTGTTCTTTAACTCTGTTCTTTAACTCTGCTCTTTCTGTTCTCTAACTCTGTTCTTTAACTCTGTTCTTTACCTCTGTTCTCTAACTCTGTTCTTTAACTCTGTTCTTTAGCTCTGTTCTCTAACTCTGTTCTTTAACTCTGTTCTCTAACTCTGTTCTTTAACTCTGTTCTTTAACTCTGTTCTCTAACTCTGTTCTTTAGCTCTGTTCTCTAACTCTGTTCTTTAACTCTGTTCTTTAGCTCTGTTCTCTAACTCTGTTCTCTAACTCTGTTCTTTAGCTCTGTCCTCTAACTCTGTTCTTTAACTCTGTTCTTTAGCTCTGTTCTCAAACTCTGTTCTTTAACCCTGTTCTTTAGCTCTGTTCTCTAACTGTTCTTTAACTCTGTTCTTTAGCTCTGTTCTTTAGCTCTGTTCTCTAACTCTGTTCTTTAACTCTGTTCTTTAGCTCTGTTCTCAAACTCTGTTCTTTAACCCTGTTCTTTAGCTCTGTTCTCTAACTGTTCTTTAACTCTGTTCTTTAACTGTGTTCTTTAACTCTGTTCTTTAGCTCTGTTCTTTAACTCTGTTCTTTAGCTCTGTTCTCTAACTGTTCTTTAACTCTGTTCTTTAACTGTGTTCTCTAACTCTGTTCTCTAACTCTGTTCTTTAACTCTGTTCTTTCTGTTCTCTAACTCTGTTCTTTAGCTCTGTTCTTTAACTCTGTTCTTTAGCTCTGTTCTTTAACTCTGTTCTTTAACTCTGTTCTCTAACTCTGTTCTTTAGCTCTGTTCTTTAGCTGTTTTCTAACTCTGTTCTTTAACTCTATACTTTAGCTCTGTTCTCTAACTCTGTTCTTTAACTCTGTTCTCTAACTCTGTTTTCTATCTCTGTTTTCTATCTCTGTTTTATAACTCTGTTCTTTAACTCTGTTCTCTAACTCTGTTCTTTAGTCTTTGGCTCTGTTCTTTAACTCTGTTCTTTAACTCTGTTTTCTATCTCTGTTTTCTAACTCTGTTTTCTATCTCTGTTTTCTAACTCTGTTCTTTAACTCTGTTCTCTAACTCTGTTCTTTAACTCTGTTCTTTAACTCTGTTCTTTAATTCTGTTCTTTAGCTCTGTTCTGTAGCCCTGTTCTTTAACTCTGTTCTCTAACTCTGTTCTTTAGCTCTGTTCTTTAGCTCTGTTCTCTAACTCTGTTCTCTAACTCTGTTCTTTAGCTCTGTTCTTTAGCTCTGTTCTTTAGCTCTGTTCTTTAGCTCTGTTCTCTAACTCTGTTCTTTAGTTTTCTAACTCTGTTCTTTAGCTCTGTTCTTTAACTCTGTTCTTTAGCTCTGTTCTTTAGCTCTGTTCTTTAACTCTGTTCTCTAACTCTGTTCTCTAACTCTGTTCTTTAACTCTGTTCTCTAACTCTGTTCTTTAACTCTGTTCTTTAACTCTGTTCTTTAACTCTGTTCTTTAACTCTGTTCTCTAACTCTGTTCTCTAACTCTGTTCTTTAACTCTGTTCTTTAGCTCTGATCTCTGTCCTCGTCCTTGTCCAGGTTCTCTGCGTCTGGGTTCCTCCTCCTGGTTCCAGCTGTGTTGTGGCTGTTTCCTCAGCAGCTCTGCTCTGTGTCTACCTGGAGACTGATGATGTCACAGAAAGCTGTGCTGTGATTGGTGGCTGTGTGTGTGAGCCAACATTTGGACAGAGAACTTGCTCCTGTTTGTGTTAGTTTCCAGCAGAGAGTGAAGTCAGCGCTGAGCCCCACACCGAGATGAAGAGCCTCCTCATCCTCTCCTGGCTGCTGTGTGTCCGAGCAGAAGGTCAGCACAGCTTCTCACCTGCTGCACTCTCACCTGACAGCTACACAACAACACAACAACACAACAACACAACAGACACAGCTACACAACAACACAACAAACACAACAACACAACAACACAACAAACACAACAACACAACAAACACAACAAACACAATAACACAACAAACACAACAGACACAACAAACACAACAAACACAACAACACTACAAACACTACAAACACAACAACACTACAAACACTACAAACACAACAACACAACAACAGTACAAACACAACAAACACAACAACACAACAAACACTACAAACACTACAAACACAACAAACACTACAAACACAACAAACACTACAAACACAACAAACACAACAGACACAACAGACACTACAAACACAACAACACAACAAACACTACAAACACAACAAACACAACAACACAACAAACACTACAAACACTACAAACACAACAAACACAACAACACTACAAACACTACAAACACAACAAACACAACAGACACAACAGACACAACAAACACAACAGACACAACAAACACAACAAACACAACAACACAACAAACACAACAACACAACAAACACAACAAACACAACAAACACAACAAACACAACAAACACTACAAACACAACAAACACAACAAACACTACAAACACTACAAACACAACAAACACAACAAACACTACAAACACTACAACTAATGCTGTCGCTGGTTTTCTTCTCCTGTTTCCTGTCCAGGTCTTCATGAGGACATACGTGTCTTTGGCTGTTCAGACACTGGTGCAGAGGACATGTACGGCCTGGACGGTGAAGAGAAGGAGTACATCGACTTCAAGAAGAAGGAAGCTGTTGATGCTCAGCCCAAGTTTTTTGTAGATCATGTGCACTACCCAGGACATTATGAACAGGCTGTGGGTGATCTGGCCACCTGCAGACAGAACCTGGGAGTATCTCGTCGTGCCTACAAGAACCCACCACCTGAGCTCGGTAAAGACATCATAACTCTAAAACTGTTTACCTTTATCATGCTGTCATTAAAGGGACAGTTCAGATTTATTGGCAGAGGGTGGTATGTACATATAAACAAACACACACACACACACAAATACACCGACACACTCATGCCAGTGCCAGCAGACTCTAACGTTCTAACATCTCGTCTCCAAACAAAAATGAAACTTCAGCTCGACCAAAAGGCAGCTTAATGTGTTGTTTTCCACCTGTTTTTTTCTCCTGATTGGTTACTGCAGCCTGTCAATCATGTTTCCACTGTGCCACTTTCAAAATAAGAGTTCCCTACTCACCTTTTCACCAGCAGGTTGATCACTGAGAGAAATTTCATTTAGTTTAATCTTTCATAATATTATATAACAGAGGAAAATAAATCTAGGAATCAGGGATGTCAGATAAAGTTATCTAGTTTAATTCATTCTAAAAATGATAATGTGTTTTAAAAATTACACAGATAAATGCATATACAATATCTGCTGTTATGTCCATGTTGTTGCTTTCAGCATTTCTCCCTGGATTTTTTTTATTATCCAGACATTTTGAACATGATGAGTTTTACATTTGATTTTTGAGGAGTTATGATCTAAAACCTGATTTCTGTCTCCTAAAGTAAAATACCACAAGTGTTTTTCTGTTTAGTCAGAGTGAATATTTGTTGATTTGTTTTTTGGTTAGACCGAGGGAGCAGTGAGAGAGAAAAGCAATACACACACACACAGTTTTCAGGGTCAGGCAGCAGGAAGCAGGCTAGCTGCTAACAGCTAACTTCATCAAAGAGATGAACTAACCTCAGGCTTATTAAATTTGTTATATTTGATCTCTTTCCTGTCCCTGATACCTACTTTAAAATAGACTAATTGATTGATTAGTTGATTTAATTGATGAATAATCTGTCTTTCTGTGGGCCACCACCACATGGTTAGCTGCTGCCAGCCAGGTGGATCTATACATGGATCTGTCCAGGTGTGGACGTGGAGGAGGTGAGGGGAAGACAGGACAAGTGTGATGGAAACAGGTTTTCACATGTTGGTCTGACGGGCTGAGAGTTTTGAGTGCTAAAGGGCACATCAGCAGGGTTGAAAACCCTTCTCTGAAATATTCAGGCAGCATCTGATGTTAATGAGCTCAAACTGCTGCACTTATTATTAACACTGTCATTATTATTATTGCTGGTGTGGTTATTAATAGTATTAAGGTTACTGTAATTATCATCATTACTATACATCTCTATATGGAACTATATTGAACATTGCATTGTACTCCCCGCAAATATACGTATTTCTCTGTGTTGCTGATAAACCAGATATATTCTACTAGGAAATTTAAATCTGTTCAATAAGTTGTTGCAGATGTTTCATGTTCCTGTTGAAGAGCAGTTATGACGTTCTACCTGTTCCCTGTGTGTGTGCAGAAACTCCTCACTGCACCATCTACCCCCGAGACGACGTGCAGCTCGACGTGGAGAACCGCCTCATCTGCCACGTGAGCGGGTTCTTTCCCGCTCCTGTCTCCGTCTACTGGACCAGGAACGAGCAGAACGTGACCGAGGGAACCAGCATCAACATCCCGAACCCCAGCAAAGACGGAACCTTCACCCAGATCTCCACCCTGAAGTTCACCCCCCAGCAGGGAGACATCTACAGCTGCACGGTGCAGCACCCAGCTCTGGAGCAGCCGCTGACCCGAGTCTGGGGTGACGCACCTTTCTCACCTAGCTACCCCTGAGCTGAGCCTGCTGCTAACCTGTTAGCCTGCTGCTAACCTGTTAGCCTGACCCCACCCTGCTGCTAACCTGTTAGCCTGACCCCACCCTGCTGCTAACCTGTTAGCCTGCTGCTAACCTGTTAGCCTGACCCGACCCTGCTGCTAACCTGTTAGCCTGACCCCACCCTGCTGCTAACCTGTTAGCCTGCTGCTAACCTGTTAGCGTGCTGCTAACCTGTTAGCCTGACCCCACCCTGCTGCTAACCTGTTAGCCTGCTGCTAACCTGTTAGCCTGACCCCACCCTGCTGCTAACCTGTTAGCCTGACCCCACCCTGCTGCTAACCTGTTAGCCTGCTGCTAAGCTGTTAGCCTGACCCCACACTGCTGCTAACCTGTTAGCCTGCTGCTAACCTGTTAGCAGCTAACCTGTTAGCCTGACCCCACCCTGCTAACCTGTTAGCCTGACCCCACCCTGCTGCTAACCTGTTAGCCTGCTGCTAACCTGTTAGCCTGACCCCACCCTGCTGCTAACCTGTTAGCCTGCTGCTAACCTGTTAGCAGCTAACCTGTTAGCCTGACCCCACCCTGCTAACCTGTTAGCCTGACCCCACCCTGCTGCTAACCTGTTAGCCTGCTGCTAACCTGTTAGCCTGACCCCACCCTGCTGCTAACCTGTTAGCCTGCTGCTAACCTGTTAGCCTGACCCCACCCTGCTGCTAACCTGTTAGCCTGACCCCACCCTGCTGCTAACCTGTTAGCCTGACCCCACCCTGCTGCTAACCTGTTAGCCTGCTGCTAACCTGTTAGCCTGACCCCACCCTGCTGCTAACCTGTTAGCCTGACCCCACCCTGCTGCTAACCTGTTAGCCTGCTGCTAACCTGTTAGCCTGACCCCACCCTGCTGCTAACCTGTTAGCCTGCTGCTAACCTGTTAGCCTGACCCCACCCTGCTGCTAACCTGTTAGCCTGACCCCACCCTGCTGCTAACCTGTTAGCCTGCTGCTAAGCTGTTAGCCTGACCCCACACTGCTGCTAACCTGTTAGCCTGCTGCTAACCTGTTAGCCTGACCCCACCCTGCTGCTAACCTGTTAGCCTGCTGCTAACCTGTTAGCCTGACCCCACACTGCTGCTAACCTGTTAGCCTGCTGCTAACCTGTTAGCCTGACCCCACCCTGCTGCTAACCTGTTATCTAGCAGATTAAAGCTAAAGCTAACCTGTTATCTAGCAGATTAAAGCTATAGCTAACCTGTTATGTAGCAGATTAAAGCTAAAGCTAACCTGTTATCTAGGAGGTTAAAGCTAAGCTAACCTGTTATCTAGCAGATTAAAGCTAAAGCCAACCTGTTATCTAGCAGATTAAAGCTATAGCTAACCTGTTATGTAGCAGATTAAAGCTAAGCTAACCTATTATCTAGCAGGTTAAAGCTAAGCTAACCTGTTATCTAGCAGATTGAAGCTAAAGCTAACCTGTTAGCAAATTGAAGCTAAAGCTAATCTGTTATCTAGCAGATTAAAGCTAAAGCTAACCTGTTAGCAGATTAAAGCTAAAGCTAACCTGTTAGCAGATTGAAGCTAAAGCTAACCTGTTAGCAAATTGAAGCTAAAGCTAACCTGTTATCTAGCAGATTAAAGCTAAGCTAACCTGTTAGCAGATTATAGCTAAAGCTAACCTGTTAGCAGATTAAAGCTAAAGCTAACCTGTTAGCAGATTGAAGCTAAAGCTAACCTGTTAGCAGACTGAAGCTAAAGCTAACCTGTTAGCAGACTGAAGCTAAAGCTAACCTGTTAGCAGACTGAAGCTAAAGCTAACCTGTTAGCAGACTGAAGCTAAAGCTAACCTGTTAGCAGATTGAAGCTAAGCTAACCTGTTAGCAGAATAAAGCTAAGCTAACCTGTTAGGTAGCAGTTTAAAGCTAAAGCTAACCTGTTAGCAGACTGAAGCTAACTGGTGTTGGTGTGTTGTTCCTGCAGATGTGCAGCAGGACCAGCCGGGGATCGGACCTGCGGTGTTTTGTGGACTGGGTCTGACCGTGGGTCTGCTGGGCGTGGCCACAGGAACCTTCTTCCTCATCAAAGGAAACGAATGCAGCTGATTGGCTGTCGCTGTCTTTAATCAGCTTCTATCTGCTGCTGATCAACATGGAGCACAGCGCTAACGTGCTAGCTGTCACATGATGATTTAAATAAAGTTTGTGTGTTTGGGTTCTCTCTGCTACATGTTGCTGCACAGCCAATACTGATCACTGCATCTGAATGTTGGTGGAATCAATATCATATTTAACATTAAACAATTAAAGAATCAACAACAACAAACTTGTTTTGTTTGTGTCAAACAGCTGAGGTAAGACACAAAGTATCACAGAAATAAAAGTATTTTGTAATATTTGTATGTTGTGTTGAGTTTAGTCAGACTGTGCAGTCAGAGTGAATCACACAGCTCTGTTCACACTCAAACCAGAGATTATTGCAGAGATTATTGCAAATTATTGATCACTGCAAAGACAATCACCAAAAGTCCAGGGTTCTTGTGAACATCAGGATGTGACGGTGCAGGTTCCTCACTTGTTCCTCTCATGATTCCCCCTGGACCCGTCAGGTTTTATTGTGTTTTTACCTTTGCTTGATTTTATTTGCATGCTAGATTGAGTTTTACACACCAGGGGCGGTGCCAGACACCGTAGACATCCGAGGCTTAAGCCCGGGCCGACTGGAGGATCTGGGGGTATGCCCCTGTAGGAGAAAATTTTGAAAAATAGTGGCTGCAGGGGACTTTCAAGAGACTTAACAATGGCAAAATTTAGACTTAAAACATAAGGCATTCAGTTTACTGTATAATCAATTATAGGTGTATGCCTACTTAGAGTCAATAGGCCTAGTATGCGGCTCACTGGAATTGAAAGCACTCATGTAGTTCTATCAAAGTCCCTTTAGGCCAAGCCTGTTCACTTGGCGGCCATATTGGTAACACCTTTTGGGCATCTACTTCAGATCAGTAAGTGCAGGTGCCTATCAGCATGAATGGAGAATGAGCCCAAACTGCACATAGGAAGGTCATGGTGACTAACAAAGTATACCACACAAATAAATATTAAATCGGAATCGATGGTATATATCTCCCAATAAAGTTAGAACAAGGCTTAAACATGTCTTATTTTTCACATTAACCTGCTCACTGACAGAGTACATCCTGGTCTGTTTCAATTCCATCACAATGTGCTCTATGATTTCTGTCAGGACACGACTTATCATTTCATTTTGGGAAGAATGAGAGAGATAGGTGATATGTGACACACTGGATTTCTAACTGGAATCCAGTGTGAATAAAATAATATAAAAAAGAGAAACTCTCAACTTGTGCAGTTACAAAGTGCATTACAAGAGATCTGTCATTAAAAGCAACATGCATCAATATATCATTTCATTTGTCAGTATAATACCATGCAATACAATAATCTCTGATTTGACAGTCATTCCAATTCAGTTCAGTTTTACATGACGACGTCAGGCACACTTGCGACGGAGCACAGAGGTAAGCAGCTCCTAAAGGTTAGGGCTCGTCACGGTGAGTATAAAGCGATATATCAACAAAGAAACTGTTAATAACTCCAAACCCACCGGCAGCGAACTGTCACAACTGCGGCTCGGCAGCCACGAAGCTACTTCCTGAAACCAGGCAACAGGCTGCCGTTTGCACCTGCGTTACAATACAAATTCACAAAAAGAGCACGCAAATGAAAATTACAGAAACCTTAAATGCCACTGTGTGTTTCATCTAGCCAATGACAGGCAGAATAATAAGAATCACTTTATTGTCAATGTAATCTGGGTAAATTCACCCTAGATTAATGCCATGTTACTGTTCCTTTAAGAGATGCTGACATTGATTGACATGTTCCGCTCACGCACAGCAGAGAGCGCTGTGGGTGTGACTTTTTTCCCTCTTTTGCAGTGCGCAGTGTTTGTTTCCCTCTGTTCATGACGCCACCCCGTATGAGTTGTTGAAAAAGTGTATTTGGAAATAGAAAACTGTAAATTAGAGTTGAATTTGATGCTGGACCACCAGAAGTGGCCAAGAAGCCTGGAAACAATTAGCACTGTTCGCAATCGATATCCCGGTGAGTTAACAGCCATAATTTACTACCTGTTGAATTAGCATGCTAACTCCCATAGAGAGCACGGCACACGGAAAATTAGAGGCCGGTAGGCCGATATTTTTCTTTTAACAAAACCAGTCGGGATCACCTCAAAGAGGGATAAAATGTTGTGTATGTGTATAAATAGTACTGTGTGCCCTATGAGCCATGTGGTACTGTCAAATTGTATTTTATGTTGCCTGCTAAATTCTGTGCCGAAGCTAGCTAACACCGCACGCGGTGTGGGGTCGGTGGAAAAATCGCGGTCAAAGCAAGAGGGTTAGTGGAAGCCATTTTGTAGCTTCGCTACCATAGTTGTGAATTGTGTTTATAAAATGTATATTTGAAGTGTGCCTAATCTTTAAGATGGTTATGTTGGGTTTTTTTTGCCTTAATTTTTACAGTTATAGATGTTGAAATATTTACAGTTTCTGTGGGTTAATGTAAATGAAAAAAAGACACCTTAGGGCCGGAATTGTTTGAAAGTGAATTTCATTTGACATTTATGATGGACTTGTTGAATAATTGCCCTGCACATGTGTGTAGGCTGTTTTTTTTTTCCTGTGGACATTCTTCAGTGGAGCACTCGTCGCCCGTCTGCCCCCCCCCCCCCCCCCCCTCCACCCCTCCACCTTCCTGCGGTCTCCATTCATCCGCACCTTCATCCAAGGGAACATCACTACCTCCATCCAATCAACACTGCAGCCGACACCTGGGACTGTGTGGGACACTTGGTGTGAAAGAGGGTGGTAGGACATTGAGGCTACGTTTACACGTAGTCGGGTATTTTGAGAAACAAATATTTCCCTCCCCCCGTTTTCCAAAATAACAGCGTGCACACGGCATCGTTTTCAAAAAAGTTTCCGTTAACATCAACCCGCATAAATATGCCGTTGAGCGCCATCATAACTACACCAAGCCTATGGGCGGCGGGGTAGGAAGAAGGAGAAAACCATGCAAGCCAATCAGAAGCCAAACCTGACAGCAGTCTGCCCAGGTCGGACCCAAGCGATGCTGGCGGTGCCACTGACTGGCTCTCTGTGTTGGAGGGAGGAGACTGACCTCCGAGCCCTTATTCATCTCTGCTCCTCGATATAAAAAAGCTGCTGTAATTGAAAAAGCAAACATATGGACAGAAATGCGACTGCTACTGTGAATGCATCCATGATCATCACCATTATAGACATAATATACGTTTATCATGTCTATGATCACCATAGCCAAATGTAAACACTGTGCGCACGTTTGGCGCATAATGTGACATCGGCTGCCTGAAACTCTGTATTTCTCCGTTTTTCTCAGTTTACATGCAAACGCCAAACAGGAGTTTTCCTAAATCTCCACTTTGGCCGGAGTTTTTAGAAAGAATCGTTTTCAGAGGCGAATTCGCCGTTTGCGTGTAAACGAAGGGCACAAACGAAGGGAAATGTCGCCGTTTTTAAAAATACCCGTGTACGTGTAAACGTAGCCTGAGTGCACTCAAATCAGTTTAGTTTCATTTCCTTTTACATTTTCCTTTGTTAATTTGAACTTTGGAATCCCTGAGATCTCAGAGTTTTTTTGTTGTACTTACCTGTTGTGTGTCAAAAGAAAAAAAAGAAAAAAGAGAGGACATTTTATATGTGAAACAAGGTTGAATAATATGTATATAGTGAATAATATTGATGCTTTTGTTGGACAGGATTCATTCCATTATTATTGAACTGTTGACAAGTATCCTGGGAAAAAAAAAGAAAAGATATATATATTTTTTGCACTTTTTTCCTCTTTCTACATAAATACTTACCTTAAGCAAAGAAATCTGTTATGGTGTGAATTACTGGGGTGGATGTTCCATGTCTATTTTTTGCAGTCAGGCAATATTAATGATAACCAACCTCCTCATCGAATCTAGATTTAGATACCAGACCCCTGTTCCTGTTCATTCTTTAAGGTAAGAGGTTTGTGGGGTTACATCAACAACAAATTAGGTACAGGTGTCCTCTTGAGCAGGTCAGGAATCGAGCCCGAGGTATCTTGTATGGCAGGCAGACACTAAATGCTCTGTCATCGGGGCTTGTTTATGTTTTTAATGGTCTGGGCTCAAAAATGCAAGTCCGATCAGTTTGAAAATTGATATGCCGCTTCTTCTCTACAAGATACACACATTTTTTCATACAGGATAATAAAATAATAATAAAAATAAAAAATAAAGCTCAAAAAAGATCCGGGACTTAAGCCCCAAAAGCCAGGAAGCCAAGGCCAGAAGTGACACATACACTTCTGGCCTTAATTGGGACATGATTAGAGAGAACCAGCACGTGCAGTTGATGGACAAATGCAACAGCCACTGCGGGAAGTGGAACAGGTCTGCTACGACCAATCAGTGTCTGGGAGGAAAGCCCAACCTGGAAAACACTGGAAGAAAAGGCCCCAGCAGGAGAGGAGGACAGAGACTTGGCTGTCACCCTTGCTCCTTAGTAACAAATATATACACATTTCAACCAAAGAACGTACAGCTGAAAACACATTTTAACAGTCATGTGTGCTTTTAGCATTAGACCAGTTTCCATAAGAAGTAAGGTTGGGACTACTGCTAGAAACATTTTGCCTTCCTTCAGAAAGTCTCCACAGACGTGGCCATTCTCTTGGAGGGATTTGAACATGTTCATCTGGAGATGAATGTTTTGTTTTCTTAGTGTTTCCCATCTGGGCCCTGTCCCAGCAGCAGGGTTTGGGCTCAGTGAGGTCACTTCAGGTTAGCCCTGCTGGGTTTTCTGCACCATGAAGGTGGTTTACTTTTTATCGGGGTACCTTGCCATGGTAACATACGCTGAACACCACACCTGCTCCGGAGCAGGTGAAGTTCAGGATCAGAGCTCAGCAGGTAGAAAAGCCCTGCCTACTGACCAATCAGCTCTCTTGGAAAATGGCCTGCCCATTGGCTGAGAACCCAGAGGATCGAGGTGCACAACTTGTGCTCCTTTTTTTCCAAGTTAGGCTGAGGATTTTTTCCCCTTTCTTCTTCTTTTATAAAATTAATACATTTTACTTAGACTTCTTATTTTAATTCTTTGTTTTTCTCTCACATTTTCAAGTTTGAAGAGAAGAAGAAGGAATTCTTCTTCTTCTTTTTTTTTACTCATGACTCCACACTGTCCAACCAAAAATTGATCTTGTAGACTGATTCAAGATTCAAGATTCAAGATTTGTATGTCACATGCATGAATGTACAAGTACAGTAGCAGTGAAATGATAAAAATAGATACATAATAAATAAAAAGATAATATATAAAAATTAACAATAAAATAGAAAGTATTTACACTCCTATATACAATATACAATTATGGACATTAAGTGTGCATATGGACATTAAATGTGCATTATATAGTAAATAGAAAGTAAAAAGGTAATGGGGGGACTGTGAGTGTCAGACAGCAGGGGGTAGTAAGGTGCTGAGCTGTCTGATACTACAAGCAGGTGATATGTATTGATGTGATCTGTTATGAGGTGTTTTGTTATTAAGAGTTCAGGATCCGTGTGGCCTGAGGGAAGAAGCTCCTTTCCAGCCTCTCAGTCCTGGCTATGATGGAGTGAAGCCGCTTGCCTGAGGGCAGCCACTCCAACAGTTTGTGGTTTGGGATGGTGAGTGTCTTTAATAATCCGATTTGCCCTGGACCTGCACCGCCGGGTGTAGATGTCCTGGAGGCAGGGCAGTGCTGTATGGGTGTAGATGTCCTGGAGGCCAGGCGGTGCTGTTGGGGTGTAGATGTCCTGGAGGCGGGGCGGTGCTGTGTGGGTGTAGATGTCCTGGAGGCCGGGCAGTGCTGTGCGGGTGTAGATGTCCTGGAGGCCGGACATCTGCTGAAGGTTTTCAGCAGCGAAGCAGAGATCCTAAATTTCCTCAGTCGCCTGAGGTGGTACAACCGCTGCCTAGCCTTCTCCACCAGGGTTGAGGTGTGTGTGGTCCTGGTCAGGTCCTCAGAGATGTGAACCCCGAGGTACCTGTAATTGCTTACTCTCTAGATAGATCCTGAGTGGCGCATAGTGGATCCTCTGCCTCTCTTGCCTGAAGTCGACCACCACCTCCTTGGTCTTGGAGATATTCAGGTCCAGGTTGTTGTCCTTACACCAAGAAGACAGCAGCTCCACCTCCTCCAGATAGGCCGTCTCGTTGTTGTTGGAGATCAGGCCTACCACCACTGTGTCATCTGCAAATTTCACAATGATGTTGGATCGGTGTGTCGCTGTGCAGTCATGGGTGTACAAGGAGTAGAGCAGAGAGCTCAGTACGCAGCCTTGGGGGGCACCAGAGTTGAGGGTACGGGAGCTGGAGGTGTGGGCTCCAACCTTCACCACCTGTGGTCTGCCAGTCAGGAAGCTCTGAACCCAGGAGCAGAGTGAGGGACTCAGCCCCAGGTCCCCGAGCTTGGTGACCAGTCTGTGGGGAACTATGGTGTTAAATGCTGAGCTGTAATCAATAAACAGCAGACGCACATAATTCCCCTTACCGGTGTCCAGGTGGGAGAGGGTGGAGTGGAGGACATGGGTGATGGCGTCGTCAGTACTCCTATTGGGGCGATAGGCGAACTGAAGGGGGTCCAGGGAGTCCGGCAGTGATGAACAGATGAAGTCTTTGATGAGTCTTTCAAAGCACTTCATCACCACAGAGGTCAGAGCTACAGGGCGGAAGTCATTTAGACCGGCTGGGTTGGTCTTTTTGGGCACAGGGATGATGGTGGACTTTTTTAGGCAGGTGGGGACGACGGAGTGGGCCAGGGACAGATTGAAGATGGTTGTGAACACTGGAGCTAACTGGCTAGCGCAGGATTTTAGCAGACGCCCGGGGATGCCGTCTGGGCCGGCTGCCTTCCTGCTGTTCACTTGCCTCAGAGCTCTCCTCACGTCGTGCTCCTAGAGCGAGAGTGGACGGTCCTCCTCACCGGTCAGGCCGCCTGCCTCGATTGCGTTAGCCACAGCGCTAGCGCTAGCACCGCCAGCCTCAAAGCGAGCGAAGAAGGTGTTAAGCTCTTCCGCCAGTGAGGAGTCCACCACAGCCGAGGTGTTCACTCGTCCTGTATAATCCGTAATCGTCCGCAGTCCTTGCCACATGCGTCTGCTGTCGCACAGTTGTTCCTCCACCTTATCCCTGTATCGCCTCTTAGCCGCTTTCACTGCTTTCCTGAGCTTGTAGGCTGCCACTTTGTACGATGACATGTCTCCGGTGATGAGTCCCTCGTTATAGGCAGCGCTACGTGCTTTCAGAGCCTCACGGATAGACTTATCCACCCACGGTTTCTGATTAGGAAAAACCTCCACAGTCACCATAGGAATGGTAATGGTCCAACTTATTATCCATGGATTGGACGTTGGCCAGCAGGATACTGGGAAGAGGAGGATGGTGTGCTCGTGCTCGCAGCCTGTTTCTGCGAGCACGTTTCCCTCTGTGTTTTTTCCTGCTTCTCCTCGGAGGCCCGTTCCCCTGGTTACACTCCGCGTCCCGCAGGATCTCCTTCAGCCAGGTCGAGCTCTCGTGTAAAACTTCAGAAAAAAGGTAAGTAGACCCGGTAGCAATGTTGAATAGTGTGCTGTGGTCGTAGGTAATTAGGCCAGAAGAAAGAGAGGTCAAAGAACTAAAGAAAGCTAAGAAAGTAACAAACAAAAAGCACAGTCTACGCGGAGCAGTCACGACGGTGTCTGGACTCGTCCACGCCATCTTGGAAAGATGGCCATGACTGCACTTTCCAAACGTTTAGAGATGAACTTGCTCACCTGTTTGTACTTCAGTGGGATTAGTGTGTGAGAGATGCTGTGCCGGTTTGGTAGCTGATAGCGCGGCTCCAAATCTACCAAACTTCGAAAACCCACATTTTCCACTACACAAAGTGGATGGTCATCCAGCAAGATTAACTTGACAGTTTTTTCTGTTATCATTTTGAGTTTTGCAGTCTTCTGTAGTGTTTCCTGCAACAATGGTTGCCGCGGTTCGCTTTTCTTTGCACTTGCCTGTAAAAAGTCTCGGTACTCCTTTCCATGATGCTTCTTCAGATGCTTTATTAAGTTCATTGTGTTAAAATGTCCGGTTTTGCTACCACCCCTTGAGACACTCATTTTGCAAACGTTGCACTCAGCTGTTTTACTTTTCTCCTCTGTTAACGTAAACTAACTCCACACGGCAGACATGACCACATGACCATACTGATCCAGTGGATCAGATCAGACCATCCCTAGCAGCAATGTTCAGTAATGTGCTGTGGTCGTAGGTTATTAAAACAGAGGTAAGAGAGTCAGAGAACTAAAGGAAGCTAAGACAATAACAAACAAAAAGCACAGTCTATGCGGAGCAGTCACGACGGTGTCTGGACTCGTCCGCGCCATGCCATATAGTGATTTTTAAAAAATGTTTTTGAAAATAAATGAAGAGAACTTAATTCAGAGGGTTAAATAAAAGTCTGATAAAATACCTGCCAGCCTCTGGGCTGCTTTAGGTTTCCATTAGTTTGCTCATATTTAGTATTTAGGGAGTCTGCCCTGAAAAGTCCACATGAGAGTTGGTGCCAAATGCTTTACAGTCTTTAAGTGACAGTGAAATAATATTTTAACCAGCAGAATAATCACGAGGCGTCAGATGCTTTATAAAATGAAATATCAAAACCAGTTGAATCAAAGTGACGATTCTGACGAAGCTCAAACTGAGGGCAGCGGTCCAGCGAGGGTCGCCCCTCACTGTGAGAGAGGGCCAGTTCCTCTGCAAGAGTGTACGGCTGAGTGGGAGACACATTCATTTACTGAACACACAAATGTTACTGTAGTCACATCTACTCGTGCCGTCATGGTGGGGAAGTCAGATTATAATCCCACTAATTTACGCATTGACACAGTCGGAGATTTTTTCCCAGCATTCCTTGTGGCTGCAGCTGTGTTGCTTTTTGCCTGGATTATGGATTTATATTCCTCGTATTTATTTCAGATTATTGTCTGCTCCTCCGTCGTAAAGTATGCGGCTCAGGTGGATTTTTCCTTGTCTGTGATTGGTCGTCTGCAGCAAACTCCGCCCTTTTTCTGTGAGCGTGCACAGATCTAGATTGGAAAAGCCTGGGTTCAGTTAGCGAGTTGATAAGAGGCTTCATGGGACCCAAAGTCCGGATTGTGGATGTCTGGTGAAGAGAAGCCAGATAACTCAGAGAAAGCCCGGGGATGATAATCCATCTGAAGGGTATAGGGCCCAGGACTCAAAGAGTTTGCTATACAGCGTCCATAAATAGCACTGTTGTATTTGGTGAAGGCGTTGCATGGTGGCGACAGGTCAGTTTTCAGTACCACTGTCCACATGAATCCTGTCTGGACACCCATCCAAGTGTGTAACACTCTGACTATAATAGTCAGCTACAACATTGAGGTCGCTGTTTGTTTTGTAAGCTTCCATCCATAAAACAAAACGACTGAAGCCATCGAGGTATCCATCAGTCCCACAGGGCTTCATTTGCCATCGGGGTCCATGTGCCAAAGAGCATGAGGCCCTTCAGTGTGGTACTGCCGGCCCCTAAGATGCTGTGCTCTACAAAGAGCCACACCTTGAGGATCGATCTGTCGTGTTGTGTCCTGCTGAACCACAAACCCCATTAGAACTGCCCCTAGATGGAACCAGTGATATCCTTTGCATTCTGTCCATTGTGTTGTAGTTCCTGACACACAAAACCTCATCGCCTCATCACCTCAGAGTGTTGTTTTCCTCTGAATCGGCCCAAGTCACAGCAACGTCTCTTCAAAATCCTGATGCTGAGGAGGAGATTGGGATTCTGGGCTCAAACCAGCAGGATTTCCTTCTGACTGGATCCCACAGCAAAGTAGAATTGGATGAGGTGATCAGCAGCATCTGCAGAATGAGGCTGATCCAACCTTGAGAAGTAAAGCATTTAAGAGGATATATAGTTTTTTATCCTGATAAATTTATGACTTTATAAAGTCAGAATTTTCTAGTATTTTTTCTTATAAATTTGTAACTTCATAATCTCAAAATTTTGGATTTCGTTTTTCTCATAAATTTGTGAGTTTTTTCTCAGAAATTTATGAGTTCATAAACAAGGTTTTTTCGTTTCGTGTTAGGGGTCCCAACCCCGGAACCACAAATAATCAACCTATCTTTAACCATTAAATAAGTACTTGCAAGTTAGACAAATTATCACATAAATATACATTTTTTTCCAAACGAACTAACCTGACACTCGTCATCCATGGATGCAACTCAACTCCATGTAACATACCCCTTCCCCCTCAGCAACCTGGTACCAGTAAGAAGCAATTTAAGAGAGAGAAAGTTAAGCACAAGGAAAAGTTACACTGATGACATGCAGGTTGTTACACAGTTATTACAGTCCTACTGAGGAGCTCTGGACAGCGCGTTGGCCACCACGTTGTCAGAACCCTTGATGAACCTAATATCTAGCCAGTAGGATTGCAACAGTAAACACCATCTTATCAACCTCTGGTTTGGACACTGCAGAGAGTTAAGGAAAGTTAAAGGGTTGTGGTCGGTGTAAACGACAACAGGTACAACACCAGATCCCACATACACATCAAAATGTTTTAGGTCCCAAATGAGTGCAAGCGCTTCTTTCTCTACCGTAGAATAGTTTAACTGGTAGGAGTTAAATTTCTTTGAAAAGAAGCTCACAGGTTTCTCAAAACCAAAATCATCAGCCTGCAAGAGGACTGCGCCCGCTCCCACATGACTAGCATCCACTTGGAGTGCGAACGAACGGTCAAACCGCGGGGCCGCCAAAACTGGAGCATTAGTCAATAGTGCTTTTACACGCTCGAAAGCCTGTTGGCACACAGTGGACCACACAAAGGTTACTTTACCCTTCAGAAAATCGGTAAGTGGCGCTACCACTTCAGAAAAATTCCTACAAAAACTTCTATAGTACCCCACTAGACCCAGAAAACGCATGAGTTCTTTTTTCGTGGCAGGTGGAGGATACTGTTCCATAGCTCGCACCTTTTCCTGCACCGGACAGACTGTGCCCTGACCAACCACCCGACCCAAGTACGTCACCGTCACCCTCGCGAACTCACACTTGGCGAGATTGACAGTAGAGTTCTCATCGGGCCTGAAAATTAAGACCCGACCCGACCCGGGCACGACTGGGCCAGCCCGAGGCCCGACCCGACCCGACTAATTAGCCGAACTTTAGGCCCGACAGCCCGATAAAGCCCGAAAAAAAAAAAAAAAAAAAAAAAAACGCCAAATTCGCCATTATTTAGGAGAGCCAGTCGGCCGCAGCACCGGGGCACCATCAGTCGGTATCAGGCGGGCCGGCCGCGGCACCGGCCAGCATCAGGCAGCTCACCTGTCAGATCCAGCAGACCTGACGGGTGGGCGCGGTATCGGACGGTGCTGCGGCCGGCCCGCCTGATGCCAACTGATGGTGCCGCGGCGTGTGCGGGTCAATACGGTAGTCTAGAAAACTGGAGATTTTTTTTTTTTCCGTGCGCCCCCAGTTGCACTGCCCATAGCAGAAACCGTCCCTGCTGCCGAGTCTGCCAGCACAGCGGGATGCTGCTGCAACTCTCTCTCACTTGTTTGCGTTGCGCACGCACAGCTGGTTGTCTGTCTGTCACTGAAAGTTTAGCCTCCAAATCCAATCCAGTCTCTCACTCTCTCCACCAGTCACATAAAAATGAAACGTCATAATCAATAACAGAACACATAATTCTATTTTATTTAAAAAAAAAAAAATAAATCCCCCACAGAACCCGAAGCCCGACCCGACCCGCCCAATTCACGTAAATTTTAGGGTTCGGGCAGAAAAAGAGAACTCTAATTGACAGTGAGACGTGCTTCTGCCAGACGGCTGAACAGCACCCGGATGCGCTCCAGATGAGAGGACCACGTATCAGAGCATACAACAACATCATCCAAATAAACAGTACACCCCTCCAAGTCCCCCAGGACTTTGGTCATGAGCCTCTGAAATGTTGCTGACGCATTACGCAAACCAAAAGGCATGACATGGTAGGAAAACAAGCCATTTGGCATTATGAACGCCGAGATTTCACGGGCCCGCTTTGACAATGGGACCTGCCAATAGCCCTTCAGTAAGTCAAACTTACTTACATATTTAGCATGGGCAACCTGGTCAATACAGTCTTCCATATGAGGAAGTGGAAATGAGTCTGGCTTCGTCACCGCATTCACCTTACGGAAGTCCGTGCAGAACCTGGGAGTGTTATCAGATTTTGGAACTAAAAGGCAAGGTGATGCCCAACTTGAGGACGAGGGCTCAACGATTCCATGATCCAACATATACATCACTTCAGCATCCAGATATTTACGCTTTTCAGGGTTCACTCTGTAAAACTTCTGCCGAATTGGCTGAGCATCTCCAACATCTATATCATGTTCGATGAGGTGCGTCTCCAGATCCTTGTCATTAAATTTTGGCAACAGACGCAAGTTACCCAAAATATCAAAACCATTCTCCGGCACAGAGCTACTGGAAAAACTCTCCCGCTCCACAACACTGTCAACAGGCAATTTTCCACATTTAACCAAGTCAAGTTTGTACTGCTCCAAATTCAGTTTTGTCTGTTCAGACTGAAAGCGTAGTTTTTCAACTGCCAGTTGTTTCTCAATTTCCGCCTTCTGCTTCAATCTATCATGTTCCAATTGCAACGTGAGCATCTCCCTCTGTTGCTCAAACATCAACCCATCGGCGGCAGCCGGTGGAGGCAAACCAGCGGTCTCAACTGGACTGGGACCACTGGGAGGTTGCTCCTGACTTATGGCCAAAACCCCCGCATCAAACAAGTTTGCCTTCAAAATACACTTAATGTTGTCTTTTAACCTTTTATCGGGCACATCCACTTCATAATGCTCCGCTATTTTTAACAGTTGGTCCTTGGTGCATTTATCTAAAAACTCCTCCGATGGAGATTTAACAAAATCCACTATTTCCGCCATCATACACCAAACCAGAGAATTAATCAAAACACCCAACACAAACAAAGGAGGCAAAAGCAAGTGTCAGCACGGTGCCCACAACCACAAAGAGCGCACAACCCCCTCTATCTTACCTGCCTACCGTAAACTTACCTGACTCCACTCATCCCTAGTCTTCATGCAGTCCCATGGCGGGTACTTATACACTAAATACCGCTAGTATGGAAAAGCGACCAATAAATGGCAACTCACCCGAAACCACGGCCGTGCTCCCGAGCAATTGCTCCAACCACGTTCACTGCAACACTACTGAAAACAACAAACTCGACGCACCCAAAGGGGTAACGCCGCTATACCTACCAAGGGGATTACACACCCCAAAAAAACTTCAGCACCAGCCGACTCTCACTAATACCCCAGCACCATGCTAAAACAACAAAACAACCCATTTTTAAACATCAAACAACTTACCAAACACTGTATAACTCCAACCGAGTGCGTAAACAACCACTCAAGGTCTCCAAATTACGGCACTACAACAGCTGCGCTGTGGGAACCCAGATGACGTCAGCCCATTCACAAATTCAGAGCCCATTCACAAATTACCATTACTGATCGCGTACCTGGCTGCGCACACCAGGACCAAATCTAGTAATCAGCGTGTAGCTACTAAACAACAAAAACATAGACATGCGTGATTTAATTCACCATTACTATCAACCAAATTAAATTACCGATGTCTCTATAAACAAACCCGGCAACGACGACGAGCCCCCAATTTGTCACGACCCGGCTCATGAGCCGTGACAAAAAGTGGAGGAACACATTGTCAACATAAATATGCAAATATTTATTAACCAAAATAAACAAAACTTCAAAAGTTATGAGGTGTGAGAATCTGTAATGTCAGTGTGTCTGCAGGTGGATGAGTGAGAAATGGTGAGTGCGGGGTGTTGTCTAAGTGGAACAAAACCTAACCAGGCCAAAGCCAACCAAATACAAAACGTGGTGCCATCAGGGTGGATAAGAGGGAGGAAGAGAGAATGAGAGGGGGCCTTTTAACCCCTGGGAGCCTGGCCAGGTGCTCCCAATTGGGGTGACTAGCCTCCGACCACCAACGGCCTGCAGCAGAGGAACACACACACAACAACAACAGGGGGAAAACACATACCCACACCCAGCAGGCCCTGCTAGGCAGGAGGCCATCACACTATAAAGTGTGTGAGCACACAGCATGAGTGACAGTGGTGCTTGGGAGAAAATCGCCTAAAAGTACTGGTCAAACTAATGCTTTTTTCTCAGTGACAGTAAGTCCGAGCGCAAAATAAAAGGTATCATGAGAAAGGTAAGGCTTTGGGCTTTCAAACTGTGTCAAAATTATTGAGAGGGGTCTAGCTGCAGACCTCCAGCGTGAGGCGTCTTCCGGTGCAGGCTCTCGTCTCAGGCCAACCTCCAGAGTGAGACCAAATAACCGGAAATAACAAACTTTTTTCACACCTGCTGAGGGACTCCGGCATTGTGGCCAACTACCGAGATGAAGGAGATTTTCAACACCGTGCACGACCGACAGTTGTGACAGTAAGTGAAAGTCCAAAAAATGACGATAGACGAGTTATATTTGCAGTTGAACTAGCGGCCATCTGCACTCGAACTACCCAATACATTACATATATTTTATTGCATGTTCACAATTAAATATGTTAACTGTGTTAACTTGGGGTCGGAAGTTGGGCGGTAGCGACAATCTGTTTGAAATAATTTATTTGAGACATAGCCTAACGTTGATCAAAACACGACTTTTATTGACTTGAAGGCTAAATTGCATTTAGCATCTACAAGTCCCGGGTCAGTTCTCCGCTGTTTTGTGGACCCCGCTCCTGGTCGTACATTATATCTAGCCATTGATAAATCAAATAGTGGGTGGATTGTCCTATAAGTGTTATGATGTTTGTATTTGTGTAGTGTTATCTGTCCAAACGAGGTAATGGCCTACGTTTTACGAGGCATGTTTGTGCCGTGGTGTTACTGAGACGACACTTTTCACTCTCCAGAGTTAACGTCACATGCAGTATCTAACATCACAATCAGTCCAAAGCTGTTCAACCCTCTGTCGTGTTCACCTCTTGCCCCTTACTTTAGTGCTCCCGGTCAAATTTGACCGGTCTGTTAAACTGCTCTTAAAATTAACACAAAAACCATTAATCAGCCCCCAAGTTTTTATTTAACACCTTTTTTCTCTGTCTTTCTCATAGGACGAAGTGGGGGACAGGGTACTTCATCACTGCAAAAAGGCCGCAGAGTGGGACGAAACAAACCAACACTTGTTTTTGGCCAGGGTTTCCCTGTGTCCTCACTGCGGGAGAGGAAGAACTGGAAGAGGTTGTGAGGCAGTACAGAAGGCTTTGGGATGAAAAAGAACGTTTCCATCTCGATGACCAGGAGACAGGAGCAATCCTTGACCATTTCAAATTTAAATTAGAAAAAACTGAAGATATGGGTCTTTTGTGAGGAGATTGCTGACAACATGACCTACAATGAATCTGAAATGAAGGAGTAGGCTATTAGGATGGGTTGTGATATTTGATTTTGTCCAAATTGCCCAGCCCTTACAGCTAACTGTTCAATAAAAGGCTCAATAGAACTGAGTGACTTGGTGTCCTTTTATCTGTTTTCCTTATTGCTTTAATTATATTATATTTTCATTTTGTATATAAAAATATATAGTTATTAGATATTAGGAATGAAGGTCACAGGTGACTTAGTGCATTTCAAGAAAATGACTGCAGTTTTATCTTTTCCTCTCCCTATAAATGCTGACAATTTTATATTTAAGCATAATTGAAAATCTGATTGTGCCAGTATTCTTAAGATCTTCAGGTGTACAGTATATCATTGAAGACATTTAATACAATAGAAATAAGGCACTTACCTCAAATAAATGTTATACATGAGCTGTTAAGTCTCTGAACAAATGTGCATAGATTGATGTTTTCATGTAACTTCTCCTCAGAGGGACTCCATGTTGACAGTATGTGGTATCTTATGCCTTTATCCTATTGCATCTGAATACATGTCTTTCTTAGATTAAAGGTTAGGTTTTTCTTAGGTTAAAAGTTTATACGTTTATAAAAGTGCGGCAGGTTTATTTGAAATTTGTGTGCACCTGGAGTTTGCCCCATTGTAGGACTAATATTTGATGTTACTGGTATAATTGTGGTAAATGCCACAAATAAAAGGTAGACAACATCAAAGTGCTTTATATTTAAGAAACTGATGTATTTCACGTCTCAAAGTTTACTAATTTAATATTAAAAAGTGACGAAGTTTTCTCTTACAAAATCGATAACTTGGTTTTATTTTGGAGTTTATTGTGCACACTTCCGGTCCCAATCAGTCTCACGCTGGAGGTTGGCCTGAGACGGGAGCCTGCACCGGAAGACGCCTCACGCTGGAGGTCTGCAGCTAGACCGTCTTGAAATTATTTACCAACTCCCCAAAATGCCCGAGATTCGGCGAGTTAAAAAAGTGTGTGTTTCTGCTTCTCTCCCCAGCTTGTGGGTTCCAGGTATAATAAGGAGCTGGCACTCCTGCCTCGTTAAGTGTCACTGTGTAAAAGTATACATTGCTGTGCTTTTGTATTTACATTTTTCAAAGTAGAACTATTTTTCCTACTACTTTTCCAAGAAATTATGCATGTGGAGTGAAAATTGTGGCCAGGAGAGCAAGTTAAAGACAAAAGTTTTTGACGATTTTTCAGGGCTGCTGCACTCTAGCTGTGATGTCACCACTCTAGCTCACGCAATACACACTCATACAAAAGTGGACCCCAAATGGACCCCAAACTTAAACTGTGTTTTATGCCAAACTAAAAAATACATGAAAAATTAAATAAAGTTGAACTTCTGCTGACCCATTTAAGCTTTGAATGGAGTCTGTGGACCAAAGAATGAGGGAGCTGTGAGGCTTTGAAAATGCATGGGTCTCGGCCGGTTCCCCATTATTTTTCAAAGAGGACAAAATTGCGATTTGAAAATTGAATTATGAGAAATCCCAAAGTCTGATCGGTTTGAAAATCGACACACCGCTTCTCCACAAGACGCACGTTTTTCGTATTTGGTGTGTGGACACAGGTCAAAAGCTCTGCGCTCTGGAGCCTTGGGAAGTTTTGGCCATTCATTGCGGATGGGTCATGTGACCTGGGTCTTTTGGGTTTTTGTCGCCATGGTAACTCCTGAGAGTCACAGAAGGCATAGCACACTATTCCCGACTGAGACGCACATTTTCATAATAATAATATCATGGGTATCTTCGAAACTGTGTGAGGAGTAGCAAACCAAAATTTTACGGAAGAGGAAGTCGAAATAATAAGAATAAGAAATGCACAGGACAACAAGAGTGACCTCGTTCCTTCAGACCAAGGCACTAATAATATGATGAAGAAGAAGAAGAAGAAGAAGAAACATGCAGGATAACAATAGTGACCTCGTTCCTTCGGACCGAGGCACTAACAAGCTGAATAAAGCTTTGGATGAATGGTACACAAACCACAGCCACTCTGTGTTCCTGCCACCCAGTGGGTGTAACCCTAGGAATTGCATGCCTCTACAGCTCTGCTGTGATAGGACAGAGATTCTACCACCGTTTATAACAAAACAAACTTTACATACTTCATCCAGCTGGTTTCTCTCCAGTATGGACATCAGCTGTTCTTCTTACTGGTCTCAGAACAGCAGCAGTCTGTCCAGCAGCTGCATAAAGCATTAGCACTGTTCCTCTCATGTTAGCTAACAACAACAGGAACAAATGACACCAGCAGTCTGTCAGAGTGTGGTCTGATATACAGTGACATGTAGAATATAATACAGTGACATGAAGATTAAAGCTGCAAGCAGCGTTGGTCAGCCCTCGCACCGGTGCCGGTCCGCCACGATGTTACTGCGCTAATACATGAGTACTGGCAGCTGTGTCATGATCAGACCAAAATGCAGGCAGACAGAGAAATCCTCATTCAATCCAATGGAGAAATCGATAAAAACCCACACCCGTTTGAGGTAACGCAGCTCGGACATCGTTTCAGTTACAGACGCAATTCGAAGTTTAAACGAGGCACCAGACTCGGCTCTATAAATCTTGTATTTACACGATTTTGCTATCTTTTACCGTTTTTGAGTTATGGCAGTTTAAGTTTGACTGTTTTCTCTGCTCCCACTGACGGTTTATAATGGGTGTGTATTGCGGAACTGTCCGTTGCCTAGAGTGAGGGTGTTTTCACACATACAGTGTTTAGGTCGACCTAACTGTCTAGGCTGACCTAATTGGTGCGGTGCGAGTAGTGTGAACACAACTAGCTGCACCCGAGGTCGACCTAAACAGCCGTACCGAGAGCGGCTGGAAGGGGTGGTCTCGGAGCGGCGCACCAAGCCCTTTAGTGCGGTGTGAGTAGTGGTGTGAACGCACAGCGAACCCGGGTCGGCCCAAGCCTGGTGTACTCCACAAGTTTGGGCTACAAACGCCCATTAAACGCCCACCCGAATAACCGCCAGGGCGATTATTTGCATTATGTTGAGGTGAACCCAAAATAAGGCGATTCACCTCATTTTTGCAGAAGTAAACAGTTAGCCGCACAATAACTGTGCGGCACCTCCGTTTTCTGTCAAAATAAGAGCTAGCTAACGTTACAAAAAGGGTCTACCGTAATCGTAAATGACCGATCAACTCTTATTTTGACAGAAAACGGAAGTGTCGGAGGGAACGACTCGCAGCGCTAGCGGTTTGCACTGTTTGTATGTACAGATATGTTTACCTTATGCCTTACAGTACTTTCTGCCTATGTTGCCGCCCAGGGCCAAATTACTGGCTTGCGCCCTTTCATGTTACTTCTTCAACCCCCCCGCCCCCGCGGCACCAGCCGGCCGCGGCACTGGGGCAGCATCAGGCGAGCCGGCCGCTCACCTGTCAGATCCAGCAGACCTGACTGGGTGGGCGCGCCTGATGCCGACTGATAGTGCCCCGGTACCGCAGCATGTGCGGGTCAATACGGTAGTCTAGAAAACTGGCGATTTTGTTTTTTCTCGTGCGTCCCCAAGTAGACTGCGCCCTGGGCGGTTGCCCACACTGCCCATAGCAAAAACCGTCCGTGACGTTAGGCATATCAGACGGCGTTGCTGTTGAGTCTCCATCGTTCACGTGTGTTCTGTTTACATCTTGAGGCTTCATTTAAACTTTCTTTTCCGGGTGGGATGGTGCTACACATGTCATTTTCGTCTGGTTGCCATGGATACATGACGCTCCATTCTGTAGAGCGGTGGACTTGGTGCAGCGATAAAAAGCATGTGACCGAGCCGCTCCAGTTGGAAACTGATACACTGTATATTGGGTCGACCCAAATATGTGTGAAAACGCCCTGAGTCACATGACCGGGCAGAGTGCAGAGGAGAGGACGCCAGGGTCCAAAACTCTTGACAGCGGCCACAAACTTGTTCCAATTTAAAAATTAATTTCATATTTTTGTAGGAATTTTCGTCCTCTTTCGTGTGGCATAATTTTCGAAGCCGTGCGACGTTTACTTTAGACGCCAGGGGCCTAATTAGCGCCCAATGTGCGCCTGTTTACGCCAAACTCCATGGGAAAAACGACGCCCAAGGGCTTATAGTTTAAAAACTAAGGCCGGAATGACGAAATCCTTCAGAAGTTTTGTTAAGCACTGTATCCTCTTTCATGTATTAGCTTTTTGAGCCGCCACGATTTACGGTCTTGGAGGAGATAAATTTTGTTCAACGCGCAATTTCGGGGCCCGACTTTTACTTTGAAAGGCAAATTGCGGACTTCCTGTTGATTTTAGGTCGGGGGGGCGAGCACGTGAAATCTCGGCCTTGATGAGACCTACGTTTCGGCGCTGGTTTGGTCTTTCTATCACGTTCCTGTGGGCCGCAGCGGCCGCCTTCGTGTGCCTTTTTGTGCCTAGGTGGCGCTAGCGAGCCCATTTTTGCACTTTGGGGGTCCGAGTTGCCATTTTATCGAATTTTTCGCCAGACCTGGGGTGCGTGCCAAATTTGGTGAGTTTTTGAGCATGTTCAGGGGGTCAAATTACAGGTTATTTAGACGTAATAATAATAAAAAGGAGAACAAAAAACAGTACAAAAACAATAGGCCCTCTCTCCGATGGAGGGCGAGGGCCTAAATATAATATAGCGACATGGAGAATATTGGTGGTTGCCATGGCGGCGCGCATAGACGCAGCGGCTACAGCTCTCCACTCTCGGTGCCGTATTATATGTTTTTGTATGTGTGAACGGTTGTGTTTTTAGCTTAAAACACCACCTTATGTTGGGCAATGTACGCGTACAGTCGTCAGCACCTTTTGAGCTTGGGATTGTGCTGCGAGGTACCATTTTCGCCGGACTTTCATCACTACCAGGACATTCCGGGGGACTCCGAGGCTGCAGGGCCGGCGCGTTGACACGGCTGAAAGGACAGCCCTTTGGGCCGCCGCCTCACAGCTTTTTCCAGCGCCAGGTCCATGGCGAACACGGGATGACGAACTGTGCTTGCACATCCAACAAGTGTTTCTGTGACTGTTGCATTTTTTCTGATATCAGAGACATGGCTGCAGCCATCTATTACTGGACTTGGCTATTCAACTAGCAGGATGCACGATGCTTTCTATTCTCCCCTGCACCGAAAGGACTGAGCCCTAATTTTGTTGCATTATTATATGGATATGATTGTGCAATGACAATAAAAATCTATCTATCTATCTATCTATCTATCTAGCTAGCTATCTAATATAATACAGTGACATGGGGAATATAATATAGTGACATGAAGAATACAATACAGTGACATGGGGAATATAATATAGTGACATGAAGAATATAATATAGTGACATGGAGAATATAAAATAGTGATATGGAGAATATAACATAGTTGCATGGAGATTCCAAATGTAATTGACTGTATGAGTTGGTGTGGCGTTCACTTCCTGCTGGGAAACGGGAGAATGTTTCCCAGCAGGGTGTATTTCCATGCAGCGGTGTTCAGCCTGTGTGTGTTCCTGCTGCTGTGCCGGGCCTGTAGTGACTGATGATACTGCAGAGACAGAGTGAGGCAAAGTCTGTCAGAGTCCCTGCTGCAGCCTTCAGGTCGTGCGGTCTGCCCGGCAACAGGTGATGCTGGTCATGTGATCAGCGTGTGGCTCCTGGGTTGGTTTTTGTAGCAGGACTCAGTTTGAGCTCTGTCAGTGTTTGTTCAGTCAGCAGAGGAACATGGCTTCATCCTTTCTGGGCTTTTCCCTCCTCTTCCTCAGCCTGAACGCAGCAGGTAGGACCACTACTGCTAAAAGTACTGCTAAAAGTACTGCTACCACTACTGCTAAAAGTACTGCTACCACTACTGCTACCACTACTGCTAAAAGTACTGCTAAAAGTACTGCTGCCACTACTGCTAAAAGTACTGCTACTACTACTGCTAAAAGTACTGCTACCACTACTGCTAAAAGGACTGCTACCACTACTGCTACAAGTACTGCTACCACTACTGCTAAAAGGACTGCTACCACTACTGCTAAAAGTACTGCTGCCACTACTGCTAAAAGTACTGCTACTACTACTGCTAAAAGTACTGCTACCACTACTGCTAAAAGTACTGCTACCACTACTGCTAAAAGTACTGCTACCACTACTGCTAAAAGTACTGCTACCACTACTGCTAAAAGGACTGCTACCACTACTGCTACAAGTACTGCTACCACTACTGCTAAAAGGACTGCTACCACTACTGCTACCACTACTGCTAAAAGTACTGCTGCCACTACTGCTAAAAGTACTGCTAAAAGTACTGCTAAAAGTACTGCTACCACTACTGCTAAAAGTACTGCTACCACTACTGCTAAAAGTACTGCTGCCACTACTGATAAAAGTACTGCTAAAAGTACTGCTACCACTACTGCTAAAAGTACTGCTACCACTACTGCTAAAAGTACTGCTACCACTACTGCTAAAAGCACTGCTACCACTACTGCTAAAAGTACTGCTACCACTACTGCTACCACTACTACTAAAAGTACTGCTACCACTACTGCTAAAAGTACTGCTGCAACTACTGCTAAAAGGACTGCTACCACTACTGCTACCACTACTGCTAAAAGTACTGCTACCACTACTGCTACCACTACTGCAAAAGTACTGCTGCAACTACTGCTAAAAGGACTGCTACCACTACTGCTACCACTACTGCTAAAAGTACTGCTACCACTGCTGTTAAAAGGACTGCTACCACTACTGTTAAAAGTACTGCTACCACTACTGCTAAAAGTACTGCTACCACTACTGCTAAAAGTACTGCTACCACTGCTGCTAAAAGGACTGCTACCACTACTGCTAAAAGTACTGCTACCACTGCTGCTAAAAGTACTGCTACCACTACTGCTAAAAGTACTGCTAAAAGTACTGGTACCACTACTGCTAAAAGTACTGCTACCACTACTGCTAAAAGTACTGCAGCCACTACTGCTAAATGTACTGCTACCACTACTGCTAAAAGTACTGCTGCCACTACTGCTGAAAGTACTGCTACCACTACTGCTAAAAGTACTGCTACCACTACTGCTAAAAGTACTGCAACCACTACTGCTACCACTACTGCTAAAAGTACTGCTGCCACTACTGCTACCACTACTGCTAAAAGTACTGGTACCACTACTGCTAAAAGTACTGCTGCAACTACTGCTAAAAGGACTGCTACCACTCCTGCTACCACTACTGCTAAAAGTACTGCTACCACTACTGCTACCACTACTGCTAAATGTACTGCTAAAAGTACTGCTACCACTACTGCACAGTATTGCTAGAATTACTTCATCAGTACTTCAATAACTAGTTAGGACCAGTACTTCATCAATATATCAGTAACTGATCAGTATGTTGAGTGATGTGTTTCTGTTTTTTCCAGATGGATTCATGGAATATTATTTGTGGCGCTGTGAGTTCACCTCCTCTGAGCTGAAGGACATCAAGTTCACTTTATCTTATTATTTCAACAAGAAGGAGTACGCCAGGTTCAGCAGCTCAGTGGGGAAACATGTCGGCTTTGACAAACACGGCATTTACAACGCAGAGAGATGGAACAACAACACTGCATTCCTGGCACAGATGAGAGCAGAGAAGGAGAGATACTGCAAACCCAACATTGACATCGACTACAGCATTGCTCTGACCAAGAAAGGTGAGCTGCTCTCCTATCTGCACCATCATCATCACCATCATCATCACCTCTGTGAATAAAACATCTCTGAGTAAAACCATCACCACACACCTTTCACTGGTCACAGTTATTGATTATTGATTATTAACAGAACAGTATTGATCCAACAGAGTGAAAACAAAGTCAGTAGAATCTCATTTAGTGTTTCTGGTGTTTTAACTTGAGTTTGAATAAAGTTTGTTGAACAGTTCCTACGTGTAGATCTGCTGTCGACATGAAATAACTTTATTTCATTTCTCTAACAGATTATCATGTTTTTTGATTTAATGGAATTTTAATGGGAAATCATGTTGATGGTATTCAGCAGACTGTCTCTAAACTATTTTAATAATTTGTTCATATGCACCTACAGTATTAATATAATTAAAAGGTATATGTATTATTGAGTAAAAATAAATCCTGTGTTTTAAACTACTACTACTACTGCTACCACTAATAGAACCGGTGCTGCCCTCTGCTGGCCACACACTGATACTGCAACTAATACTGATACTAGTACTAATACTACTACTAATAAGTTTGAAAATCCCTGATTTATTCTACCAGTGGAGCCCCACCCATATTATGATGATGATAATAATAATAATAATAATATCTCTGGTCCCAGTGGAGCCCTCTCTTGTCACGTTGCGCTCGGTGACGCCCCCCGGTGGGAAACACACCCACATGCTGATGTGCAGCGTCTACGACTTCTTCCCTAAGAACATCAGTGTGAAGTGGCTGAGAGACGGAAAGGTCACGACCTCTGATGTCACTTCCACTGAGGAGCTGGCGGACGGTGATTGGTACTACCAGATCCACTCCCACCTGGAGTTCACGCCCAGGTGAGTCCAGAGGCCTCAGAGCAGCTCAGCTGAGCTTCAACATCAACACACACCAACACCTGACTGTGTGTGTGTGTGTGTGTGTGTGTGTGTGTGTGTGTGTGTGTGTGTGTGTGTGTGTGTGAGACTGAGTGTGTGTGTTTGTGTGACTGTGTGTGTGTGTGTGTGTGTGTGTGTGTGTGTGTGTGTGTGTGTGTGTGTGAGTGTGTGTGAGACTGTGTGTGTGTGTGTGTGTGTGTGTGTGTGTGAGAGCAGGTCTGGAGAGAAGATCTCCTGCGTGGTGGAGCACATCAGCCTGAGCGATGCTCTGATCAAAGACTGGGGTAACTACAGCGTCGTCAGAAACTTTTCACACCCCCTCACTTTTTCCACATTGTTACGTTACAGATTTTTCTAAAACCGATTTGAGTAAAGTTTTCTTTTAAAAATCTACACCAAATAGCCCATAATGACAAAGTGAAAACATGTTTTCAGACATTTTTGTAAATTAATTAAAAATGTAACTTTACTTAAATCAGTTTTAGAAAAAGTCTGAAATGTAACAACCCTAACCCTAAGTTTTAGACTGTCTTTCTGTCTTAACTGTCTGTCTGACCTGTCTGTCTGTCTTTCTGTCTGTCTGTCTGACCTGTCTGTCTGCCGTCAGATCCGTCTCTTCCTGAGTCTGAGAGAAACAAGATCGCCATCGGAGCTTCAGGTCTGATTCTGGGTCTGATCTTATCTCTGGCTGGATTCATCTACTACAAGAGGAAGATGAAAGGTCAGTCCGCCGGACCAGTTCAGACCAGTTCAGACCAGTTCAGACCAGTTTAATTTGTTTGTTTAGGCCACTGGACCAGTTCACAAATCCTGGTCAGTTTGTACAGGTCTAGACCACCTCAGGCCAGTTTGGACCAGTTATGACCAGTTTAGACCAGGATGGACCGTTCATTTTCAGGCCATTTCAGAGCAGTTTAGATGAGTTCAAACCAGTTTAGACTGGTTATGACCAACTGTGACCTGTTGATATTAATTTAAAACAGTCCACACTGTTTCAGACCAGTGAAGGGCAGGTTGGACCAGATTAGTCTGGACTGGTCAGACAAATTCAGAGCACTTCAGACCAGTTCTGAAGTTCCTCTGGTCTTTAAATCAGGACAGATTCTGGTTCAGACCAGTTTAAACCAGTTTAAACCAGTTTGTCCATTACAGTAACGAGCGTCTCTCTGGTCTTTCCGTCAGGACGGATTCTGGTTCAGACCAGTTTAAACCAATTTAAACCTGTTTGTCCATCACAGTAACGAGCGTCTCTCTGGTCTTTCCGTCAGGACGGATTCTGGTTCAGACCAGTTTAAACCAGTTTAAACCAGTTTGTCCATCACAGTAACGAGCGTCTCTCTGGTCTTTCCGTCAGGACGGATTCTGGTTCAGACCAGTTTAAACCAGTTTAAACCAGTTTGTCCATCACAGTAATGAGCGTCTCTCCTCTGGTCTTTCCATTAGGACGGATTCTGGTTCAGACCAGTTTAAACCAGTTTAAACCAGTTTGTCCATCACAGTAACGAGCGTCTCTCTGGTCTTTCCGTCAGGACGGATTCTGGTTCAGACCAGTTTAAACCAGTTTAAACCAGTTTGTCCATCACAGTAATGAGCGTCTCTCCTCTGGTCTTTCCATTAGGACGGATTCTGGTTCAGACCAGTTTAAACCAGTTTAAACCAGTTTGTCCATCACAGTAACGAGCGTCTCTCTGGTCTTCCCATCAGGACGGATTCTGGTTCAGACCAGTTTAAACCAGTTTGTCCATCACAGTAACGAGCGTCTCTCCTCTGGTCTTTACATTAGGGCAGATTCTGGTTCAGACCAGTTTAAACCAGTTTGTCCATCACAGTAACGAGCGTCTCTCCTCTGGTCTTTCCATCAGGACGGATTCTGGTTCCCACAAACTGAGGCAGGAATCCTGAAGCTTCATCCTGCTGATGGAAAAGGCAGCTGGGAGTTGCTCTGCTGTGTTTTCAGTGCTGCCCCCTGCTGGAGAGGAGGACATCCAGGATGGAGCTCAGCTTCCTGCTCACAGCCTCAGCAGCAGCTGTTTGAAACCTTTAGTGCCTTAACAGATTCTTATATTTCTGCTGGAGTGAGATGTCTTCTTGGTACAATAAACCTTTGGGCAACACTGTCACATTTGAATTTTAGCTGGTAAATTATAATCATAACTTTATAAAGTAATAAAGTGCCTTCATGTATTCTCAGAAACAGGAACCAAATAATAACAAGCCACAGTCAAATACTAATTAATATATATGTTGAACATGAACTATATAATTGCTAATTACAGATCTCATCACATATCCTCCATCTGTGTGATTAGATTAACTCTCTGATCACACACAACGTGACAAACTCTTTCAACCTTTCTGAAAATGTTTTCATGCTTATCAAGCTTCGGTGAAAATTATAACCATCATTAATAAACACTGTTTTAATTGCTACATGATGCTTATTAACTGATTTGAATGCTGAAGAAATCACTGATCAAGTATTTGCTTCAACTGTTAATAAATTAATCATAGACGCCATGTTGTTCATTTCATTCAACCATTCAACAAAAATAAATCATAGCTTCGTTTTAATTATTAATCACCTAATAAATCATCAGTGTGTGACTACAAAATGGTTTGTAAACAATAATAATGCATAATGAGTGTAGCAGCTGGTGATTACAGGGGTTATTAAATGGTTCATTAGTTATAAATAAACATTTAATGGGCCTTTTTGTAAAGCTGCAGCTGATGTTTACCATCCCTCCTAAAAAGTTAATAAATAATTTTAAAAGCTTCAGTGAAAATCATCCGGATGCTGCTGAAGACATTTGCATCGCTCTGTAAAGGTCTGACAAATGTTTTGTCCCATAAATAGGTTTTATACAGTCATACTGATGATATCAAATAGCCAAATATGCAATATCCCATTAAAACAGATAGAAAACTGGACCAGAATGTTTTTTTATTATCAGCAAAGTAATGAACAAATTAATAAACATTCTGGACACCAGCTGCTGCTATTGAAAGGTACCCAGCGTGGTTCTTCTTTCATGGGGCCTTTAAAGTTGTTTTCTTTGGTCTCTGTTGTTTTTCAGTCATGGTTAACTTGTATTACACTGCCATCTGGTGGCTGATCAGGGAAAAACAAGGCTTTGAAGGGTCAAGGTCTTTCACAGACATTTAAACGCTCAGAGCTCGACTTTACCTGAGCTCCTGCTCTGCAGAGCTGCTGCTGTCTGAGCGCTGGACTAAAGGCTGAGCTGCTCCAGGCTCCTGGCTCTAAAGGCTTGTCCTGAGTCTCTTCATGAATCCTGGCTGTGTTTTGGGCGTAACATGCAGTGAACCAATCAGAGGCCGTCTCCCGTCCCCTCTAACAGCCAGGTGTGTCCCACCTTGGTGGGCTGCTGTTCTAATGGAGGATTCTCCAGGTAAGAAGGAAGGAGACGGAGTGAAAGCTCCCGAGCAGATCAGGACTCCATCTGAGCTCCCTGAGGTGAAGCAGCGTCCCTGCCCTGTGTGTGGGACAAGCAGAGCAGACGCTCGCCGGCGCCCCCTATGGAGGCCACCATCACTGTCTGATGATGAGCTTCAGACAGCAGAGAGACCTGCAGCACTGACCTCAGAGCTGCTGTTTGCTGCTCAGTCACTTTGAGCAAGGCAGCAACACTGCAGCTGAGCCATATTGCAAACAGGTCTACAGTGCAGGTCCTGGATTAATGCGGATATGAAAAAACTTTGTGTTAGCATTACTTGACTTAAGCGTAGCCTTTGATACAGACGATCACTCAGTTCTGTTCGGTAGACTTTTAGGTAGACTTCACAGTCTGACTGGCCTCTCTGTTAACTGGGTCAAATCTCGGGGGGGCCTCGGTCATGTACCAGGGCTTCATGTACCAGGGCTTAGTCCTGATCGCAGCAACCGGGGTTCAAGTCTGACCTGAGGTCCTTTGCTGCACGTCATCCCCCCTCTCTCCCCTGCCCTTCCTGTCTATCTCTACTGTGACTGTCAAATAAAGCAGAAATGCCAAAAAAAAAAAAAAAAAAAAACCTGGCTCAAAAATAAGTTAGAATAAATGTGAATTGCATCAGTTTGTGAAGGCTGTTAGCTCTGCTGCCGTCTCTCTGTTCACCCGGAGGAAGGAAGAGGAAGGAAGTGAGGGAAGGAAAGTGTCGCCACGTCATTTTACATCATATTAAGGCCTCAGAACCACAAAGAATATCATATCAGCTGTAATGTCCTAATGTGCTCTAATATCCTTTACTGTCACTTCTTTATTTATTTATTTTTTATTTATTCACAAATAATCATCAGAGAGATTTTTTTTTTGTCCCACATCAGGAGATACAATGTTTAGGAAAATGAATTTCTTCAAATAGCAGTATGACAGAAGGACAGAGGAATTACAGATGTAGTTTTTTTTTTTATTTTAGTTTTAATGGATTTTTTTCAGTTTTTTGTTTTGAGTGTTTGTGAAAGGCGTCTGAACGCAGCGTCGCTGATCTCGCTGAGCTCACCTTTAATACCTCACCTTTATTTTTCAGGTTCATTTTTTACTCTTTTGGTCGCTGGTGTTTGTCCGTATCCATGGCAACAATTATTTCCTGCTTTGTTTTTGTTTTTGTTTTTTTTTTTTTTTACTTCTTCTCCTTCACAGATTAAATCTCATTTTGTTGTTCAGATGAAATGACAGATTACAAGCAGCCATAATTTATCTTACAGTTTAACAGGGATTATTTGGTGGTGGTGGTGGTGGTGTGTGTGTGTGTGTGTGTGTGTGTGTGTTTCTGAAGCTGTTTCTTGTGACTTGATTTATGGGGAAGGGCACTGTCAAATTAGCAAACACACACACACACACATATTTCCATCTTCAGACTGAAATGTTTGTGTGATACAACCTGCGGCCACCAGGGGGCAGCGTGACGCAGGTCGGCAGGGAAGTCAGAACAGAGAAGAACTCAGAATATCTGAGACTGAAGTTGTTAATTTATGAGAAAAAAAACTGGAAAATTTCCACAAATTTACAAGAAAAGAACTAGGAGGTTGAATTGGTAATTTCATGGGGGAAAAAAACACAAATATATGAGAAAAAAACTGAAAAACTCTGAGATTTAAGTTGTAATTTTACAAGAAAAAAAAATCAGAAATATAGTTTTTCTACCATGGAACTGAGGGTTTTTTTTTTTCTTTTAAATTTATGAGTCATGATCTCAGAATTTTCAATGTTTTTTTCTCATAAATTTATGACTTTTGTTTTCAAAACGTTGGCAATAAAAAGTAGCGACTCAATCCTGACCTCTGACCCCTGACCTCTGGCTCACCGGACACCAGAGACGCTCACAGCCTGGAGACGGACGCCTGCGAAAGACTGTTCTTTATCTCTGTTGTATAACCCCTTTTCTGTAACTCTGTTCTCTAACTCTGCTCTGTGTCTACCTGGAGACTGATGATGTCACAGAAAGCTGTGCTGTGATTGGTGGCTGTGTGTGCGAGCCAACATTTGGACAGAGAACTTGCTCCTGTTTGTGTTAGTTTCCAGCAGAGAGTGAAGTCAGCGCTGAGCCCCACACCGAGATGAAGAGCCTCCTCATCCTCTCCTGGCTGCTGTGTGTCCGAGCAGAAGGTCAGCACAGCTTCTCACCTGCTGCACTCTCACCTGACAGCTACACAACAACACAACAACACAACAACACAACAAACACAACAACTAATGCTGCCGCTTGTTTGGCTCTCCTGGCTTCCCTGTCCAGTTCTTCATCAGACCATACAAGTCATTGGCTGTTCAGCCTCTAATGGAGAGTTTATGGTTGGCCTGGACACTGAGGAGGAATGGTACGCCGACTTCAAGAACCACAGAGGAGTTATTGTTCTGCCCAAGTTTGCAGATCCTGTCAGCTATGAAGGACTTTATCAAATGGCTGTGGGTACGCTGAAGACCTGCAAAGCAAACCTGGCAACACTTGATGGTGCCTATAACAACCCACCAGTGAAACTCGGTAAAGACCAACAACATCTGACTATAATGAGATTGTCTCTGTAACGAGAGATCTGACGAGCTGCACTAACACAGATCAAAGGGTTAGTCAGTAACTACTTAGGTTGGGGTCACTCAGTAACTAGTTAGGTCAGGGTTAGTCAGTAACTATGTAAGTCGGGGTTAGTAAGTAACTCTCTTTTCTCTTGAAGAACAGAACAGAAAAGTGTTTCTCCTGCTTCGTTCCAACAGGATCAGATTAAAGCTACATCAGCAACAACTGCTGCTGCAGCTCACACTTACACAGCCCAGTGTTCTTCTTCCCTGATCAAAATGAGATATGATGTTCTGAAGAGAAACAAACATGTGTTCCCTGTGTGTGTGCAGATGTTCCTCACAGCACCATCTACACCAGAAACCGTGTGCAGCTTGACGTGGAGAACCACCTCATCTGCCACGTGAGCGGGTTCTTTCCCGCTCCTGTCTCCGTCTACTGGACCAGGAACGACCAGATCGTGACCGAGGGAACCAGCATCAACACCCCGTACCCCAGCAAAGACGGAACCTTCACCCAGATCTCCACCCTGAAGTTCACCCCCCAGCAGGGAGACATCTACAGCTGCACGGTGCAGCACCCAGCTCTGGAGCAGCCGCTGACCCGAGTCTGGGGTGACGCACCTTTCTCACCTAGCTACCCCTGAGCTGAGCCTGCTGCTAACCTGTTAGCCTGCTGCTAACCTGTTAGCCTGACCCCACACTGCTGCTAACCTGTTAGCCTGACCCCACCCTGCTGCTAACCTGTTAGCCTGACCCTGCTGCTAACCTGTTAGCCTGACCCCACCCTGCTGCTAACCTGTTAGCCACCTGACACTGCTAACCTGTTAGCTAGCAGAGTAAAGCTAACTGGTGTTGGTGTGTTGTTCCTGCAGATGTGCAGCAGGACCAGCCGGGTATCGGACCTGTGGTGTTTTGTGGACTGGGTCTAACCGTGGGTCTGCTGGGCGTGGCCACAGGAACCTTCTTCCTCATCAAAGGAAACGAATGCAGCTGATTGGCTGTCGCTGCCTTTAATCTGCTTCTGTCTGCTGCTGATCAACATGGAGCATGGAGACATGGAGTAGCTTCCACACTGATAAAATTCATTTAAACAAAGATTGTTTACAGAGATTCTGTTTGAAGTTGCTGGTGGTTCCTGTGATACTTTAGCTTCTTACTTTCAAGCAACTTTCAATACATTTCCCACAGTGGCGTAATTTCACTTTTTTCCCCGTGGGTTATTGATCAAAAGGGCTCCCTGTCAGATTCTTAACCCAGACCTCAGAGGTAATAAAAACCCGTTTCGGAAAAATGATGCGCGCAAAGACGCACAGTGGAGAGGTGCGCCTTTTTCAATTATTGCCCTACGAGAAAGAGCACTGCAGTCATTTCAGGTTGTAATAATAATAATAATAATAATAAAAAAAAAGGTTGTGTGCGCATGACACATTTATAGACTAGCAAAACGATTTTCAGCAACTTCATCCTGCATGGTTGGCAGCCTACAAGTGTTATAGGAGCTTCATAATTGTTAAATCTGTCAGTGATCGTCAGTCTGTTCTGATTTGCATTTGTTATTCATTTTACATGCATATAATTACAGAATAAACAACACTTTGCTATAAAATATAATATATATAAATATATATAAATATATAAATATATAAAAACAATTTTATTTGGATCAACATTTACAAAAAATTACAACATAAACAACATTTAGGCCTACAAAGTGCAATGTTTGTAAAACATTTTTCAATAAAAATATATTGGGAAACACAAGCTGCAACACGTCATAAAAACAGTTACTTAACAACTAAATAATACACTTTTTAACAAGGTCATTCGGCTGTAGGCCTACCTCTGTTCTCAGCAGACCTTCTCTCCTATTAGGCCAATATTTGGTTACACTTTCACATTAACTGCATAAATGAACGCATTCATAACACATCCATATGCGGTAGTTTCCATGACTCAAGAATGAATCTTGATATCCCGAAACTGAATAAATACCAAACATCACACAAAACTGCTTTGCTAGCTCAATCATGTTGTAACTAAAATATCCACCGGAAAAAAAAAAAAAAAAAAAATCATGGAATGTTAGTTATACTTCTGCTGACTTCTCAGTCATTTTTAATGTAACAAGTACAGATGTGTTGATTTATTAAATGTTCATTTCAATGTACAGATGCAAACAAATCGACAAATTTATTAAATCAATGGCCATTGGCCCAGGAAACTCAGAAAGACTAAACAAATTAATAACGATTAATAGGCTAATTAATAACTGATAACATTAACACATTAATAACAAGAACAAAGTTACAGCCGCACATCTCTGTGGGAAATCTGACAGGTACTGTCCGTGGTGCTGAACCTGCCTCAGCAGGTACTGTCCGTGGTGCTGAATCCGCCTCAGCAGGTACTGTCCGTGGTGCTGAACCTGCCTCAGCAGGTACTGTCCGTGGTGCTGAACCTGCCTCAGCAGGTACTGTCCGTGGTGCTGAACCTGCCTCAGCAGGCACTGTCCGTGGTGCTGAATCTGCCTCAGCAGGCACTGTCCGTGGTGCTGAATCTGCCTCAGCAGGCACTGTCCGTGGTGCTGAATCTGCCTCAGCAGGCACTGTCCGTGGTGCTGAATCTGCCTCAGCAGGTACTGTCCGTGGTGCTGAACCTGCCTCAGCAGGCACTGTCCGTGGTGCTGAATCTGCCTCAGCAGGTACTGTCCGTGGTGCTGAATCCTCTGAGGCATTTCATTCTCTTTATTATAGCAATTAAAGCTCCATAAAATTCACAGAGGATCTTGTTTAGCTCTTCTTTCCTTACAGGTGAGAAATCAGCTGTTTGCTCGGTGTTTGTCAGGTAGTCTTGTAGACATTTGACAGCCCAAGACATTGACCGGGCCGTACCGGCTTCATTTCCTGACCTCTTTTACTTTTATTTTACTATTTAAGTGAACTGACGAAAGCTTAGTAATGTAAGAAGGCAAAATAAGCTAAGGCCTCAGCCTATACATTTTCAGTCAGTGTCTATTGTGTCTATTTGTACATATGTATATATATGTATTTGTTCTGGTTTTCCACTGAAAGGAAATGAAATATTATTTACTGTTTAAAAAATATGTGCATAAGATATTGTCTATTCATGTGTATTTGATTTTTGCAACTTGAAAATGACCGAAATAAAACATTCACTATCACTATCACTATCTCCAGCTGATCCAGCTCTTCACTCATCACTCTCGCGTATCTCTCCTTTTTCTCTTTTGTCTTGTCGACGAGCTGCGCTGACAGGAAGTTGAAATCACACCATAAATTGCATCGCCGGCTGGACGGATGAGCTTCAGGTTCTCAGCGGCACCAGCGGTTTGTCTCCAGTTAGGTCATTAAATCCACAGGTGATCCACAGGTATCGCTCATCAGTGTTCTGGGTGCAGATTAGCCAGTGAGCTTCATGATGCTAGACGTCAGTAATTTACCAGGTGAGCTCCAGAACAGAACGGCCAGCCATACTGATTTAGTCGAACTGTGAGCAAAAACATTTTGTCTCCTCTTCAGTTTACCCGGAGCTTTTCATCCTCTGGTTTTCAGCGTGTTTCCTCTGACAAAACAACATCTACTCTAATCTACAAAATAAAAATATTGATTTTCTTTTCATGTTATCTCCTCATTAAGTGAAATACACAAAAAAACAGACATGCATTCATTCAGAAACTAATAGTGAAAAAAAAGTCCACAACAATCAAAAGGCCTTTTCCTGACAACAGAAACCTCCTGAAGTTCATGGACGACGCTGGTTTGAGTCCACTGGAGAGGCTCATGACGGGACAGTGGTGGATTACTGGAGGAGCACGGTGGTAATCACTTCCAAAGGGATGGGCGTCAACTTTCAAAAAACCTCTCATTGGACCGTCCCAAACATTATTAAGGGCACATCTGTTGGGAGGGGGGATTATTCAAAGTACCTGGGAACAGCTGTGGAGAAGAACTTAAACTTTAACCTGAACACAACTGCAGTCTGCAAGCTGACCTGCAGACGCTGCTCTTTCTGTGAAGACTGAACACTTTTAATGTCGACTCTGATGGGTCTGTTCTACAGATCTGTGATTGAGTCCATTTGGACCTTTTGTCCCATCTCTTGGTATGGTAGCCTCTGAATGCACAATAAAAACTGTCTGTCTGGTATCATGAGAACAGCCAGTAAGATAACTGGCAGCTTTCCTTGTTTCCAGCAGCACTGCAGCACTTTATCTATCTTTTCTGTTGTCATGGTTCAGTCCTTCCTCAGAGGTTTACAGCTAAAAAACACAGGAAGCCACAAGAAACCTTTCAAAAGGAATGAAGACTGAAAACTAGGAGGTAAGAAACATACAAAACCGAGGGAGGACAGGAAACAGGACAGACAGGCTGTGGCTCCATGTATATCTCCCATGATGCTCTCTGTGTGTGGCACCAGCCGTCAATTCGTGCGGTCTGCCCGGCAACAGGTGATGCTGGTCATGTGATCAGCGTGTGGCTCCTGGGTTGGTTTTTGTAGCAGGACTCAGTTTGAGCTCTGTCAGTGTTTGTTCAGTCAGCAGAGGAACATGGCTTCATCCTTTCTGGGCTTTTCCCTCCTCTTCCTCAGCCTGAACGCAGCAGGTAGGACCACTACTGCTAAAAGTACTGCTAAAAGTACTGCTACCACTACTGCTAAAAGTACTGCTACCACTACTGCTAAAAGTCCTGCTAGCACTACTGCTAAAAGTACTGCTACCACTACTGCTACCACTACTGCTAAAAGTACTGCTGCCACTACTGCTAAAAGTACTGCTACCACTACTGCTAAAAGTACTGCTACCACTACTGCTAAATGTACCGCTACCACTACTGCTAAAAGGACTGCTACCACTACTGCTAAAAGTACTGCTACCACTACTGCTAAAAGTACTGCTACCACTACTTCTAAAAGTACTGCTAAAAGGACTGCTACCACTGCTACCACTACTGCTAAAAGTACTGCTACCACTACTGCTAAAAGGACTGCTACCACTACTGCTAAAAGTACTGCTGCCACTACTGCTAAAAGTACTGCTGCCACTACTGCTAAAAGGACTGCTACCACTACTGCTAAAAGGACTGCTACCACTACTGCTACCACTGCTAAATGTACTGCTACCACTACTGCTACCACTACTGCTAAAAGTACTGCTAAAAGGACTGCTACCACTGCTACCACTACTGCTAAAAGTACTGCTACCACTACTGCTAAAAGGACTGCTACCACTACTGCTAAAAGGACTGCTACCACTACTGCTAAAAGTACTGCTAAATGTACTGCTACCACTACTGCTACCACTACTGCTAAAAGTACTGCTACCACTACTGCTAAAAGTACCACTCCTGCTAAAAGTACCACTACTGCTAAAAGTACTGCTACCACTACTGCTAAAAGTACTGCTACCACTACTGCTAAAAGGACTGCTACCACTACTGCTAAAAGTACTGCTACCACTGCTGCTAAAAGTACTGCTACCACTACTGCTAAAAGTACTGCTGCCACTACTGCTAAAAGTACTGCTACCACTACTGCTACCCCTACTGCTAAAAGTACTGCTACCACTACTGCTAAAAGTACTGCTACTACTACTGCTACCACTGCTGCTAAAAGTACTGCTACCACTACTGCTAAAAGTACTGCTACTACTACTGCTACCACTGCTGCTAAAAGTACTGCTACTACTACTGCTACCACTGGTGCTAAAAGTACTGCTACCACTACTGCTAAATGTACTACTACTACTACTGCTAAAAGTACTGCCAGTACTGCTTAAAGTACTACTATAACTACTGCTAAAAGTACTGCTACCACTACTGGTTAGGACTAATACCTCATCAGTACTTCAGTAACTACTTCATCAGTACTTCATCAGTACATGAGTAACTAGGTCATCAGTTTGATGATATTTCTATATTCAGTGGTAAATCAGAAAATGTTTAATCAGATTAATGTTGTGTGTTTTGTCTCCAGATGGATTTAAAAATTATGCAGCAAGCTACTGTGAGTTCAACTCCTCTGAGATGAAGGACATCGAGTACATTCTCTCTTTTTATTACAACAAGGATGAGTATCTCAGGTACAGCAGCTCAGTGGGGGAATTTGTGGGCTACACTGAGCTCGGTGTGAAGAACGCAGAGAGGCTGAACAGGGACACTGCACAGCTGGCAGCCCTGAGAGCTCAGAAGGAGAGAGTCTGCAAAAACAACATTGAGAAGTGGGACTCTGGCATACTGGCTAAGAAAGGTGAGCTGCTCTCCTCTCTGCACCACCACCACCATCACCATCATCATCATCACCATCATCATCATCATCACCTCCTATACTCCATTTTCACAAATGACCTCCCATTAGTACTAGAGAAAGCTTGCATCTCAGTGTATGCTGATGACTCAACAGTTTATCTGGCTGCAGCAACAATTGAAGAATTAAGTGCTAATCTAACCAAAGAGATGACTATGGTGGTAGACTGGATAAAAAATAATAAGCTCATTTTGAATGTGACTAAAACTAATTGTATAGTTCTTGGTACAGATCACTCATTGCGGTCTAAGCCAAAGCTTAATCTCATTTTAAATAATACGGTGATTAATCAAGTAGAGGAAGTTAAATTGCTGGGAGTCATCATTGACAACAAGTTATCATGGAACAAACATATACAAAAGGTGGTGACCAAAATGGGAAATGCCTTAGCACTGGTTAAAAGATGCTCAAAATATCTAACCCACCAACTTGTTAAACAAGTGATCGAAGTCTTGGTCCTGTCTAATTTGGACTATTGCCCTATAATATGGTCCAATACATCAAAGAGTAATATTATGAAATTGCAGCTGGTCCAGAATAAAGCAGCACAAGTTGCTCTATCCTGTGGATGGAGAACCAATGTATCCAAAATGCATGAATCGTTACGTTGGTTAGATGTGAAAAATAGATTATTGTACTTATTAATAATTTTTATCAAGAATGTCATTACTTCAAAATTTCCTGTCCCTATTCATGAAAAATTGTCTCTTAGGTCTGAGGCGCACAGTTATTCAACTAGACATGCTGTTGAAGGTCGTTTTACCCTACCAAAATCTACCACCTTGACTCAACGTACAGTGACATATAGAGCAATGCAACAGTGGAATTTGCTTCCCTTTTCTCTGACTCAATTAAATCTTAGCAGCTTGAAAAAACAACTAAAAATCTATTTTCAAAATATGAATTTTGGTCACTGATGCTCCTTATGATATCGGAGTTAGATGAACAGTGGATGTTTTGTTTGTGCACTGCCTGGCTGCTCATGCTTGGTGGCCTGAACTTGATTCACGGGAGGGCCCAGGTATTAAGGCTGCTGCTGCCAGGGCCCCTGCTGTTGGGGTGGGCGCGGGTCAGCATGGGTGAGCAGCTGGACATTGTTAATGTGTGAGTCCTCATTTATTGTTTATTTGTGTAAAATTTGTGTTAAAATATATTCTGTGTTTTTTCAGTTGGTTATCATTGCAGTGTCTGTCTTATGTTTTGTTTGTATTTGTCTTGTGATCTTGTTTTACATTATATATGATTATTATGTAATGTTATATAATGTAGCGTATGTTGTGTCAGGTATGTTGTGTCATATACGCACATGTGTGCACATCTCTCATGTCTATCTGTGTACTGATGTATTGTCATTATGAATGATTATAGACCCCAGGAAGAATAGCTGCTGCTTGCAAAAGCTAATTGGGGATCTAAATAAAACAAACAAACAAACAAACCTCTGTAAATAAAACATCACTGAGTAAAACCATCACCACACACCTCTCACTGGTCACAGTTATTGATTATTGATTATTACAGAACTGTGTTTAAGTGAAAACATTAGTGTGTTTCTACTGTTTTAACTTCAGTTTGAATGAAGTTTAGTTTATTTCGATGAGCAGGGTCAGGGGTCACTTTCTGTTTTCTTCTGTTACGTTTCTACACTCAGCAGCTCATCCTGTTGTTTAACGGATTCTGAATCATGTTCACATTATTACTGTGACTAAACTGTTTTAATAATTTATCACTATGATCTCAAGATAATACTGCAATAATTAGAAAAAAAAATAAGCTGCCATATCCTTTGTTGAAGAAAAATAATTGTATCTGTGTTTTAAAAAAGTGAAAATATTTTTCATGAAGGTTTCCTGTCTGTAAACCTGAAGCAGAATGAAGTGCAGTGGCGCCCTCTGCTGGAAACACACTGTTACCAGTGGCGGTTCTGCCCATGTTGCCGCCCTGGGCGAAATTACTGCCTTGCGCTCTTCTGTTCTAGCCGCACGCGCGCAGCAGCGAGAACTTCCAAGCGATAACGGCCGCTACCGGTGCCCCTCTGGCGGCTACACGCGCCCCTCCCAGAGCAGGGGCGCCAACACCTGCACAAATACCTTTTTTGGAAAAATACTTTTTATATGGACAAAATCTTGTTTGTATAAAAAAAAAAAAAAAGCCACCGGTCAGCATCAGGCGGGCCGGCCGTGGCACCGGCTTGATGCTTACCGGTGCAGCGCCCACCCGGTCAGGTCTGCCGGATCTGACAGGTGAGCGGCGCACACATACTGCCATCCTCTCATTATAAATCAACTTTTGTTCATACGCGGCTGCAGCAGCACAACAGACAATGACACAGACAACATGGTTGATTATTGACTGCGCAATGCGGCCATTCGCCGGTAATTGCGGCATCAGGAGAGCCCACCTACTGGTTTATATGCAAGCACAATATTTGCTTAGACCCCAATATTAGACGAGGGCGTTTTTTCAGGGCATTTTCAATGGAAAAAAAAATATTGTCTTATATTCAGATGAATACGGTAATAGAAAACTGCTTTGCAGCGAGGATGATTTTTTTTTTTTTTTGCGCTCATGCCGCCCCCCACGTGACATGAAAATATGCCGCCCCGGGCGGCTGCCCGCTTCGCCCGTGCCTAAAACCGCTACTGACTGTTACAATTACAAATTACCTTCTGAAAATACATTCATTGATTTACTCCAAATATCACAATATTAGAGCGATGTAATGTGATTACTCTCTGAGTTTTGGATTACCTCAGTGACAAATATGAAGAAAAAATTAAAGAGAAGACATCAATAACATAACTTTTACTGGAGTTTATTTTGTAAGACTGGAAGCTGAGCACAGCTCCCACTGTGCGGTTCCCTGACAGCAGACCGTTGTCTGTGGGACCATAAATAGAAATAGAAATAGAAATAGAAATAGAAATACAGACAGCAGGCCTATCTGCAGCGCTGGTTGAAGTGAATCATCGACAGCCTGCAGGATTTTCATCTTGTTTTTCCTTTTTAACTTTAATGTTTAAACAAACTCATAGTAAATTAAATGTTTTTTACTGGAAGTGACTGATGACTGAAATGCGGGATGCTGTTTTTGTGGTGCAGGAGGCGGGACAAGCGTCCCGGGTTGGGGCCCGCCCCCCCCGCAGCGGGCCGGTGGGCACCCCACACCTGACTGTCAGGTTCTCCTCCTTTCCTGGTTAAACTCAGAGTCTCAGGGCTGCTGCCTCCACGCTGCAGTGGCACTGGCAGTGGACGAGGCTCTGTGGTTACAATATCAGTACAATATCATGTAAAAACATCTGGCTGAAATTACTTTAAAAACGTAGTCCCGAAAAATAATCCCTGTTTTCTCAAACTGAACTGATAATCTGATTATGTGTTGTTGTTGTTTTCCTCTCTAACTGAACTGATAATCTGATTATGTGTTGTTGTTGTTGTTTTCCTCTCTAACTGAACTGATAATCTGATTATGTGTTGTTGTTTTCCTCTAACTGAACTGATAATCTGATTATGTGTTGTTGTTGTTGTTTTCCGCTCTAACTGAATTGGAGTACAGAGACTGACACTACTGCAGTAACTAGAGCCACTACTAGTACTACTACTACAACTAACAGAACCAGTGCTGCCCTCTGCTGCCACTCCCTGATACTGAAACTAATACTGCTACTAACACTAATACCACTGCAGGAGCCAGTAATAATGCAAGTTTGAAAATCCCTGGTTTATTCTACCAGTGGCGCCCTCTGGTGGGAGTCACACCCACATGATAATAATAATGATGATGATGATGATGATGATGTTTCTGGTCCCAGTGCCCCCCTCTGATGTCACGCTGAGCTCGGTGACGCCCCCTGGTGGGAAACACACCCACATGCTGATGTGCAGCGTCTACGGCTTCTACCCCAAACACATCAGTGTGAAGTGGCTGAGAGACGGAAAGGTCACGACCTCTGATGTCACTTCCACTGAGGAGCTGGCGGACGGTGATTGGTACTACCAGATCCACTCCCACCTGGAGTTCACGCCCAGGTGAGTCCAGAGGCCTCAGAGCAGCTCAGCTGAGCTTCAGCATCAACACACACCAACACCTGACTGTGTGTGTGTGTGTGTGTGTGTGTGTGTGTGTGTGTGTGTGTGTGTGTGTGTGAGACTGTGTGTGTGAGACTGTGTGTGTGTGTGTGAGACTGTGTGTGTGTGTGTGTGTGTGTGTGTGTGTGTGAGCAGGTCTGGAGAGAAGGTCTCCTGCATGGTGGAGCACATCAGCCTGAGTGAACCTGTGATCAGAGACTGGGGTAACTACCTGTCTGTCTGTCTGACCTGTCTGTCTCTCTGGCCTGTCTTTCTGTCTTTCTATCTTTTTTATATATTTATTTTTGACAGACAGTACAACATATGCCATCATCACAAAATAGAAGACATACACATCATCCACTGTCCTGTGTTAAAACAAAAACATAAAACAAACACTAACAAAAACAAACAAACCAAAAAAACAACAACTTGTGCCTCACATTAAAGTTTTACATTTGTCCTCTCATTCTGCCACTCAATCTCTGTACTGGATCAGATCAGATCAGGAGCCTTACATCTAGACAGACAACCCCTCTATTGAAGTCAAGAAGGAGTCCCAGACCTGATCTCTGCCCATTGCTCTGAATGGGACTCGCTCCAAAGCAGCCGTTCTTGTCATTGGTTCAGTCCATTCCTTAAAACAGCAGGGAGCAGATGACCTCCAGTGTCTCAGAGTTATTCTACGTCCTGTAGCAGCAGCCAAATGTGTCCATAGTCTCTGTGCTCCAGTCAGAGTGTTGTTGTCTGGCAGCAGACCCAAAACACACAGAGCTGGAGTCTGGGTGAGCTGTAATCTGAACAGATTATTTAAGAGGGGAACAGCCCTTTCCCTCAGATGCACTTTTTTCACAAGAATATAACAAGAATATAACAAGTACACACCTCCAGCATGTCACTGTCCCTAAGTTTTAGACTTTCTGTCTGACCTGTCTTTCTTTCTGTCTGACCTGTCTCTCTCTCTCTCTCTCTCTCTCTCTCTCTCTCTGTCTGTCTGTCTGACCTGTCTCTCTGTCTGACCTGTCTGTCTCTCTCTTTCTGTCAGACCTGTCTTTCTGTCTGTCTGACCTGTTTATCTTACCTGTCTTTCTGTCTGTCTGTCTTTCTGTCTGTCTGTCTGACCTGTCTGTCTGTCTGTCTGCCGTCAGATCCGTCTCTTCCTGAGTCTGAGAGAAACAAGATCGCCATCGGAGCTTCAGGTCTGATTCTGGGTCTGATCTTATCTCTGGCTGGATTCATCTACTACAAGAGGAAGATGAAAGGTCAGTCCGCCGGACCAGTTCAGACCAGTTCAGACCAGTTTAATTTGTTTTGTTTCGGCCACTGAACCAGCTTATACCTTTGTTCACCAGTCCTGGTCAGTTTGTACAGGTCTAGACCACCTCAGGCCAGTTTGGACCAGTTATGACCAGTTTAAACCAGGATGGACCGTTCACTTTCAGGTCATTTTAGAGCAGTTTAGACAAATTCAAACCAGTTTAGACTGGTTATGACCAACTCTGACCAATTCATATTAATTTTAAACAGTCCAGACTGGTTCAGACCAGTGAAGGGCAGATTGGACCAGATTAGTCTGGACTGGTCAGACAAATTCAGACCAGTTCAGACCAGTTCAGAAGTTCCTCTTGTCTTTAAATCAGGACGGATTCTGGTTCAGACCAGTTTAAACCAGTTTAAACCAGTTTGTCCATCACAGTAACAAGCGTCTCTCCTCTGGTCTTTCCATCAGGACGGATTCTGGTTCAGACCAGTTTAAACCAGTTTAAACCAGTTTGTCCATCACAGTAACAAGCGTCTCTCCTCTGGTCTTTACATTCGGACGGATTCTGGTTCAGACCAGTTTAAACCAGTTTGTCCATCACAGTAACGAGCGTCTCTCCTCTGGTCTTTACGTCAGGACGGATTCTGGTTCAGACCAGTTTAAACCAGTTTAAACCAGTTTGTCCATCACAGTAACGAGCTTCTCTCCTCTGGTCTTTACGTCAGGACGCATTCTGGTTCAGACCAGTTTAAACCAGTTTAAACCAGTTTGTCCATCACAGTAACGAGCGTCTCTCCTCTGGTCTTTACGTCAGGACGGATTCTGGTTCAGACCAGTTTAAACCAGTTTAAACCAGTTTGTCCATCACAGTAACGAGCGTCTCTCCTATGGTCTTTACGTCAGGGCGGATTCTGGTTCAGACCAGTTTAAACCAGTTTAAACCAGTTTGTCCACCACAGTAACAAGCGTCTCTCTGGTCTTTCCATCAGGACGGATTCTGGTTCCCACAAACTGAGGCAGGAATCCTGGGGCCGGATTCTCCAAAGGTTCTTAAGATTAAATTTCTTCTTAAGTTCCACTTTTTTTCTTAAGTTTGGGTTTAAGAAGATTCTTAAGATATTTTCGAATTCACAAACAAAATATCTTAAGAATCCAAACAAAAGATCTTAAGAATGTTCTCAACTTTATTCTTAAGATTTTTCTTAAGAATAAATGGGATTCTTGAAAGAAATTATCTTACTATTTTTCTTAAATAGTATCGTAACTTTAAGACAGGTAAAGGTCGTCTTAAGTAACCACATGCCGTGTGAAGGTAAGCTATTTTTCAAACATCTTTGATTAATTTAGAGCCAAATTTGATTATATAACATAGATTAATGTAGTAGGCTAATACCTTAATAATTTTACATTGTATATGTTAACATAGTGATAATCATTATCTAAACTGTAATTCAGCCTAATATCTAAGCCAGTATTTAGACACATATAGGCACATATATTGTTTCTGAGTCTATATGAGGACATTTTGTTTAACTACCAGTCACCATTCATGTGTCAATTATATTTAGATTCCATTAACTAATAGGTTAGTAATATCATCGCTGTCCAATACAAAGTATGTATCTCAGTTTTTGAGAAAACACTTTTATAACATCAAATCAAAGTTGAGACTATAATGGATATTGTTTTGTTGGATTTTAGATGGAACTGCTGTGGGTTGCAGCTCGAGGCTGTTTGTTTACATAAAGGTAGATAGTTGAGAAGTTCGTAAGTGGAAAAAATTAAGAAGTTCTTAAGATGATGTGCAGTTCTTAAGAAAATAATGGGGAATAGCACTTGAGAACATTCTTATGAACTTCTCATTTTTTCCTGTTACGAAACATCTTAAGATTATTAGTAAGAACTTTTTGGAGAATCTGGCCCCTGAAGCTTCATCCTGCTGAGGGAAAAGGCAGCTGGGAGTTGCTCTGCTGTGTTTTCAGTGCTGCCCCCTGCTGGAGAGGAGGACGTCCAGGATGGAGCTCAGCTTCCTGCTCACAGCCTCAGCAGCAGCTGTTTGAAACCTTTAGTGCCTTAACAGATTCTTATATTTCTGCTGGAGTGAGATGTCTTCTTGGTACAATAAACCTTTGGGCAACACTGTCACATTTGAATTTTAGCTGATTAATTATAGTAATAACTTTATTAAATAATAAAGTGCCTTCATGTATTCTCAGGAACAGGAACCATATAATAACAAGCCACAGTCAAATATTAATTAATATATATGTTTTACATGAACTATATAATTGTTAATTACAGATCTCATCACATATCCTCCATCTGTGTGTTTAGATTAACTCTCTGATCACACACAACGTGATAAACTCTTCAGCCTTTCTGAAAATGTCTTCATGCTTATCAAGCTTGGGTGAAAATCATAACCATCATTAATAAATACTGTGTTTATTGCTACGTGATGCTTATTCACTGATTTGAATGCTGAAGAAATCACTGATCAAGTATTTGCTTCAACTGTTAATAAATGAATCGTAGACGCCATGTTGTTCATTTCATTCAGCGATTCATCAAAAATAAATCATTGCTTCGTTTTAATTATTAATCACCTAATAAATCATCAGTGTGTGACTACAAAATGGTTTGTAAACAATAATAATGCATAATGAGTGTAGCAGCTGGTGATGACGGGTTAGTAAATGCTTAATTAGTTATAAATAAACATTTAATAGGTCTTTTTGTAAAGCTACAGCTGATGTTTACCATCCCTCCTAAAAAGTGAATAAATAATTTTAAAAGCTTCAGTGAAAATCATCCAGATCCTGATGAAGACATTTGCATCGCTCGGTAAAGGTCTGACAAATGTTTTGTTCCATAAATAGGTTTTATCTGACCGTCATACTGATGAGTTCAAATAGCCAAATATGCAATATCCCATTAAAACAGATAGGAAACTGGACCAGAATGTAATGAACAAATTAATAAACATTCTGGACACCAGCTGCTGATATTGAAAGATACGCAGTGTGATTCTCCTCTCATGGGGACTTGAAAGTTATTTTCTTTGATCTCTGTTGTTTTTCAGTCATGGTTGACTTGTTTTACACTGCCATCTAGTGGCTGATCAGGGAAAAAGAAGGCTCTGAAGGGTCAAGGTCTTTCACAGACATTTAAACGCTCAGAGCTCGACTTTATCTGAGCTCCTGCTCTGCAGAGCTGCTGCTGTTTGAGCGCTGGACTAAAGGCTGGTTCCTCCAGGCTCCTGGCTCTAAAGGCTTGTCCTGAGTCTCTTCATGAATCCTGGCTGTGTTTTGGGCGTAACATGCAGTGAACCAATCAGAGGCCGTCTCCCGTCCCTTTTAACAGCCAGGTGTGTCCCACCTTGGTGGGCTGCTGTTCTAATGGAGGATTCTCCAGGTAAGAAGGAAGGAGACGGAGTGAAAGCTCCCGAGCAGATCAGGACTCCATCTGAGCTCCCTGAGGTGAAGCAGCGTCCCTGCCCTGTGTGTGGGACAAGCAGAGCGGACGCTCGCCGGCGCCCCCTATGGAGGCCACCATCACTGTCTGATGATGAGCTTCAGACAGCAGAGAGACCTGCAGCACTGACCTCAGAGCTGCTGTTTGCTGCTCAGTCACTTTGAGCAAGGCAGCAACACTGCAGCTTAGCCATATTGCAGACAGGTCTACAGGGCAGGTCCTGGATTAATGCAGATATGAAAAAAACTTTGTGTTAGCATTACTTGACTGAAGTGAAGCCTTTTAAACAGACGTGTCTGCTGATGACACAGGGCCTTTAGACACCTTTTTAACCTGTATTTTAGATATCAACTTATGGATGACAGATAATTTTCTACAGCTCAATTAGGACAAAAAAGAAGTTTTGATTATTAGTACTGAAGGTGAGACTCAATGCAAAACTGCAAGTACTGTAATCAAACCCCTGCCAGCAAGTCAACAACCTAGGAGTTATCTTTGACTCATTTGTTAGTTTTGAACCTCACATTAAAAACTTAAGACTTCTTTTTACCATCTGAGTAACATTGCCAGAGTGCGACCATTTCTCTGTCAAACCAGCACAGAGACACTAATGCACACCTTCACTACCTGCAGGACTGACTGTTTTAATGCTCTTCTTTCTGATCTCCATGAAAAAACTACAGCTCAACTACAGTTACTCAGCACCAGCTGCCTGTTTGTCTCCAAACTGATATAAAGATTCTTTATTGGTTCACAAAGTTCATAATGGTTTTGCTCCCATGAATTTATCAGATTTGCTTTTTTAACCCTCTAGAACCCCCAGGTGTTCTGGTAGTGGCCATTTAGTTCCTCCTAAAATCAGAACCAACACTCACCAACCCTCTGGCGCTGCCTTCCCAAAGACCCGAAAGCAACAGAGACGGTCAAGATTTTTTAAAAGCAAACTCAACACCTGCCCTTTTAGCCTGGCTTTTAGTTGGAATTTAGTTATTTATTTATATATTATTTATGTATTTCAGCCTGTTCTCCATTTCAGTCTATCCTTTAATTTTCTCAATCGTTTCTTTTTTGTTTTTCTTTTTTTAGGGGTATTACTTCATTGTTTTAATGTTTTACCATTTGAAGCACTTTATGTTACATGTATTTGTATGGAAAGTGCTGCATAAATAAAGCCTGATTGATTGATTAGACATTGGACCAGCGGCTGACACTCTGGGGATGATGGATGGTTTTTGGTCTGTAATGGCGGGACAGAGACTGTGACGGGATTAGCCTCCTCCCCCGTGGCAGCATCCTCTCAGCTACAGAGAGTTGAGGTTCTGTCGCCATCTGCTGGTGTAAAACACAACCTGCAGGCGGCTGCAGTCTCTGGTGCTCAACCTCTTTGGGTCATGACCCCTTTAGAGAGAGCGATGCCTGCTCCTGACCCCTGTAGCAGGCTGCCCATGCAGAGCGGTGAACAGCCACCACCTGCTCAGGTTATATCCTGTTTTATAGCCAGTATACAGTTTATATATATTGTATACAGTGTTTTACATTGTGTCTATAGTGTTTTGCAGTGTCTGTAGTGTTTTTATTTAGCCTTTATTTAGCCAGGAAATGTCCCATTGAGATTAAAAATCTCTTTTTCAAGAGAGACCTGGCCAAGACCGGCAGCCGTGCAATCCAGAACACAAAGTTACTGAAACACAGAACCAACAACTGACAAAGAAACAACTCAATGCACACTGCAAAAATACATTCAAACAATAGAAAGTCATTTTACACACAAGCCACTTGATAATCATGTTAAAAGGAAGTACACTGAATTAAAAACATGAGCAGACTGTTGAATCAACTTCTAAATCCTTCAACATGGATTTAAAAACATCAAGAGTGTAGAGTGTATATTGTGTGTGTAGTGTTTTGCATTGTGTGTATAATTTTTAGATTGTGTGTAGTGTTTTATATTGTTTGTATTGTTTTATATTGTGTATATAGTTTTTATAATGTGTATAGTATTCTATATTGTGTCCATAGTTATAATATATAATATATCTTTATTGATCCCCGGGGGGGAAATTTAAAAGGTCACCAGCGCATAAAACATATACAATAACATACACATTTTGTAGCAACGGAATACATTCATGAGTTACATCAGGGGCAGTTAAAGGATCGCTGCAGTCCCAATACTGATTAAGAATGAAATAAGTTTATATTGCACCTAACAAAAACACAAAAAAGCACGGGAAATAAATGTTCTAGGGCCCAGCAAGTAGTGCTCTACTAATTGCCACCCTAGTGCGTGCTATTAAGCAACCTGATAACTGTGGGCACAAAGGACTTCCTATAACGCACTTCGGCATTAACAGCTGGTCACTGAGCGAGCTCCACAGGCCCCTGAACACACTCTGCAGGGGATGATCCTCGTGTTCAAGTATGGCCTTCAGCTTCCTCCTAGTTCTGGCCTCCATGACACTCTCGAGAGGATCAAGTGGGCAACCAACTATCGATCCAGCCTTTTTGATTCATTTATTTACTTTGTTCTTATCGTCAGCCGTGATGCTGTTGCCCCAACAAACAGCAGTATAAAACAAAACACTGGCCACAATACTTTGATAAAACACATTTAGAAGACTCCTGCCCACATCAAAGCATCTCAATTTTCGGAGAAAGAACAGCCTGGATTGGGCTTTTTTAATCACAGCACTGCTGTTCTCTTTCCAATTCAGGCCCTTATCAGTATGTACACCAAGGTATTATAGGATGACACTATTGCAGGCAGCTATTGATGATTAGAGGAACAGGCCTGACTTTTTTCCTCCTGAAGTCTACAACTAACTCTTTAGTTTTATTAACATTCAGGATTAAGTGGTTGACTTCACACCATTTGACAAATTTGTCCACTTCCTCTCGATACCTCTGCTCCTCACTATTTATTATAAGGCCGACCATAGCTGAATCATCAGCATATTTTTGGAGGAAGCACTCGTCATCATTACACCTGTAGTCAGCAGGATATAAGGAAAATAAAAAAGGCGCCAAGACTGTACCTTGTGGGGCCCCTGTTTTAGTCAGGATGGTGTCAAAGGTCTGGCCGTCATGTCTGACAGATTGTGGCCTGTCGATAAGATAGTCCATCAGCAGCTCAATAGTTGCATTATGTACATTGCAATTAATCAGTTTGGAGGAAAGCAGGTGCGGCTGGATCGTATTAAATGCACTTGAGAGGTCAAAAAAAGTGATGCGTATATAACTAGCTACTTTCTCAAGATGACTGTATATATGATGTAGCATATGCAAAAGTGCATCATCAACCCCTAGTCCCTTCCTATAAGCAAACTGGAGCGGGTCCTGAAATGACTGGACCTGTGAGGAAAGAGGCTCTAATATTGTCCTCTCGAAACATTTCATAATTTGGGAGGTCAGGGCTATCGGTCTCAAATCATTTAACTCATGATCCGGTCCTTTCTTCTTGGGAACTGGTATAATACAAGAGGTTTTCCACAACATAGGCAGGCTGGGTGTTACAGATGTTCTTGGCACAGAAACTAAAAGAGAAAAAACACAAAGCACAGCTGGTCTGCACAGGTTCTTAAAACACGTGGGTGAGCACCATCAGGACCAGCTCCCTTGTTGGTTTTAATTCTTTTCAGCTGATGGTGAACTTGCTCTACTGTGATGGTTATAGGGGGAAGTGTGCTATCACTATCTCTCTGCAACAAAGATAGAGAGACCTGGGCCTGTTCACTGGAAAAGTCATGCCTATCAAATCTGGCAAAGAAAGAGTTTACCTCATTAGGAGTGACCCCCTCTTTCATGAGGCCCCCTCTGGTCACACCACAGCCAGTTACCAGCTTCATACTATCCCACACAGCCTTACTATTTCGATCCTGTACCTTATTCTCTATCTTCTGTTTGTGCATCCTTTTTGCCTGCTGTATGACACATTTCAAGCTTTTCTGAGCAGTTTTAATACTCTCCCTCTCTCCACTGGCAAAAGCGGTTGTCTGTGCACAATCGGGGTGTACTTATTGTTATTGTAATGTGTATAGTGTTTCATATTGTCTATTGTGTATAATGTATATATTGTGTATATAGTGATTATAATGTGTATATTGCTTTATATTGTGTATATAGTGATTATAATGTAGTGTTTTATATTGTGTATATTGTGTATAATGTGTACATTGTGCACAGTTATTATGTGTATAGTGTTTTATAGTGTGTACAGTTATTACAATGTGTATATAATGTGTATAGTGTATTACATTGTGTATATAGTTGTTATAATTTATATATTATATTATATTGGGTGTATAATTATTATAATGTGCATAGTAAAATATATTGTATATACTTTGATGATGTTGTGTTGGTCATCGACATGGTGCTGTACTTCACTCCTGACTGCAATCACATTTGACTGGTGACATCTGTGGGGATGGTAAAAGTTTCCGTGGTAACAGTGAGCTCCACCAATCGGAGATGTCACTGCACACTCTAGGATTGTGGGTAGTGTAGTGCTTCTGTGACATCATGAATACGTCGTGGTTTTCTGAAAATAAAGTTTGATCCCACACGGACTCACTCCCTCTTCAGGAAGGATGGTGAACACCAGCTCTACCTTCATTTATTTATTTATTTACTGTAAACATTAGCTGCTACTCACATTGTGCATCATCATCATCATTATTATTGCTTGTAAACATTTCTTATATGATTAATAAATGTATTAGGTGATGACTGATTATGACTAAGAAGCTATTAAGGCAATAAATCAGAGAACTGAGGATTTAACAATTAAGATTCTGCAGTTATTTATTATTCCTGCAAATATATATATTTTTTTATTTCTGATGACTTGTTTACAAAATGAACAATGCAGCATGCTATTAACTTGTTAACAGTGCAGGTAAATATTTGATCATCGGGTTTTACTTCAGCATTAGAATCACAGTTCATAATAATCAAGTGGCAATTTGTGTTTATTATTGTCAGTAAGTGATTATTCATGATGGCGATGATTTCAACTGATTTGCGTCCAACAAAGAAATTTTCAGGAGGGTTTAAAGAATCTGTCATGTGTCTAATCAGAGAAAATGTAATCAATATCTGTTTAATATGTAACTATGACATGTATTACATGACCGTTTGGAAATACATGAACACACATCAACTTTTTGTTGTTCTGTGATTATTATTGTTGGTTTCAAGGCTGCACTGCTGTTGTTTTACTGTCAGTATTTTCCAGGTTCTTTATATTCAGAAGACATCTCAGCAGAAATATGAGAATCTGCTGTGGCTGTGAGCAGGAAGCTGAGCTCCATCCTGGATGTCCTCCTCTCCAGCAGGGGGCAGCACTGAAAACTCCCAGCTGCCTTTTCCCTCAGCAGGATGAAGCTTCAGGATTCCTGCCTCAGTTTGTGAGAGCCACATCCCGACCTGATGTAAAGACCAGAGGAGAGACGCTCGTTACTGTCATCGACAAACTGGTTTAAACTGGTCTGAACCAGAATCCATCCTGATTTAGAGACAACACAAGAGGAAAGACACTTGTCATAGAGCAGATCCACGTGGTGCTGCTGTGTTCCAGCTGCTCGGCGTAGAACCACAGAGAACCTGACAAACTGCTGTGGTTCCACCGCCTCCTGACTGAGGAACACCTGAAGAGACGATGGAGAGACGACGGAGAGACATCGGTCACCAGCCGGTCGTTTCTCAGCTGCTGATCAGTCAGAAGGTAGTGGAATGATCAAGTTATTGTCAGATTCCCTCTGTTTACTAGGCCGTGTTCACACTGCCAGCCCAAATCCATTTTGCCACATCCAGACTGTATCCAGATGTAGTTTAGAAAGTCTGGACGGAAAACAAAAACTCACAGAATGTGTTTTTTGCAGATCAGATCCAAACCACATCTGGACGAGGTTTGAAATGCGACTCTGATCAGATTTCTACAGATGTGTCTCAGTCCGGACGCTCGGGACGCTCAAACTGGATTTCAAAGTGTATGTTACGATGCTCAAAATGCGACACACAATGACAGCATCAGCTCTAAGCAACAGAAGTGCATTAGGGCGGCTGCTGTTACCATGGATACGTTAATGACTCTCAGCCTCCTCTGTCGATGCAACGGAGACGATTTGTGCGGCCGCTGTTTGGAGACGATGGATTTTCATGGCTGTGTCCGAAATCGCTCCCTAATCACTATGTAGTGGTTATGCCATTTTGTAGGGGTGTCCAAATGTTTAGTGATTATTAATGTTCACTATATAGTGCACTGGATGTATCTCACAATTGGTGATGTCCGGACACACCGATCTGATCTGATCTGATCCGATCTAATCTGATCTCATCTGATCTGATCTGCTCTGATCACCTGCAGATAAACAGTGTGGACAGTCTGAGGAACAGATCTGCAGGCCGAGCGAGGCCTCAGACTTGCAGCCTGGAAGACAACAGTCAGGTTTCTCACCCTGAGTGTGATGCCGTATGAATATGCTGTGGACAGGTACATCCATTTACTGGTTTAAACTGGTCTGAACCAGTTGAAACCGGTCGACTGGACTGACCTTTGACCTTCTTCTTGCAGTAGATGAATTCAGCCAGAGATAAGATCAGAGCCAGATCTGGTCCCGAGGCTTCGATGGCGAGCTTGTTTTTCTCTGAGTCAGGAAGAGACGGATCTGATGGCAGACAGACAGACAGACTGAACTGGATTAAACTAGTTTTAACTGATCTCAACCAGTCTGAAATTAATTTGTCTAAAATGCATAAACTGGTGACAAACTGATCAGATTTGTATAAACAACTCTGATATTAATCTGATCTTGTTTGATCTAAACCAGTCTGAAGCGGTCTGAACAGGTTCAAGCTGGTTTGAACCGGTCTATAATGGTGTAACCTGTCAAAAACACCTGGTCTGAACATCCCTAACCCGGTCAATGCTACTCTGAATTACCAGTCTACACTGGTCTGAGCTTGTCTAAACCAGTCTGCACTGGTTTCAACCAGTCTGAACTGGGGATGTGTGCAGGTTAGCTGGTTAACAAGATGTTTTACATTAAGCAAAAATTCAAAACAGAAAAATAACAAAAAAAAATATATATTTTGTACTCAATTTAAAGGGTGAATGTGTAAAATATTGAAGTGAACACATGATATTTAAGGGAATGAACGAGACCTAATGACATCATGTGGGCTATGTTAGCATGTAAAACAGTTGTAATGATAATGATACATGTGGTTAAATAAAGATTTAAACATTACAGGACTAATCTGGCAATTACAACAGTACAAAAGAAAAAATGGAACAAAATTTCTAACAATAAAGATAAAAGATAAAATACAACAATATACTAATAAAACAGGTAGGAGCTACTGGAAATAAAAGTGTGTTTTGAGTTCAGAAAAGGCTTCCAGAGGTGATTTAACAGGCAGTTCTGGCCACCTGACAGGAAGCAGCTGAGGCAACGTGAGGACAAGAGGCTCAGTTTGGGATCATTTTTCCGGAAAAAAGTGGCGACACTCAGAACCTGTAACATGTTGCACCGGTCTGAACCGGTCTGACCTGGCCTATACCGATCTAATCCGGTCTGAACCGGCCCCATGGACTGACCTTTGACTGTCCACCTGTAGCAGATAAATCCGGCCAGAGCATAGATCAGACCCAGGATCAGCCCTGAGGCTCCGACGGCGATCTCCCTGGTCCCTGGTCTCGCAGGAAGAGGCGTAACTGATATGAGGAAGACAAAGAACCACAATCATGATAAACTCTATCTCTGAAGCACTTTTGTGTTGGCTCATGCAGTCGACCAATCACAGCACAGAAGAACTACGATGTTCCCCGGTTCCTGCAGTGTTCCACTGGACTGAAGGTGCCTGACAGGGGCCCCAAAATAGAACCCTGAGGAACACCACAGGGGAGAGACTCTACTGAAAGAGGCAGACAGAGAGACAGACAGGCAGGCAGGCAGGCAGGCAGGCAGGCAGGCAGGCAGGCAGGCAGGCAGGCAGGCAGACAGACAGAAAGGCAGACAGACAGGTAGTTACCCCAGTCTTTGATCAGTGGGTCGCTCAGGCTGATGTGCTCCACCATGCAGGAGATCTTCTCTCCAGACCTGCTTACACACACACACACACACACACACACACACACACACACAGTCACATGTTAGTGTGTGCTGATGTGGATGAAATGAAGCTGAAAGGTTCTGGACGAGAGTCATCATAGCATATTTCATTCGTTTTTATTTTTATTTCATTATAAAAAAAAATTTCAGGTGGGACGTGCTCTACCAGGTGAGCCACCGGGGCGTGGCAGGTTGAGCTGTTGTTGTGTGAAAATGTTGAGTTGGAGTTGAGTTGTTCTTGCAGTCAGTGTCAGTGGGACTTAATTGTTTTATTCTAATCTGGCCACTGTTTGTGTTTCAGATTAGCTCTTAACTTTGTGAAATGGTAAATAAATAAATGCTAAATGGAGTGCACTTTTCCAGTCTACTGAGCACTCAAAGCGCTTTACAATGTTTACCTCACATTCACACACTGATGGCACAGACTACCATGCAAGGTGTCCAGTAACCTCGCCATCCATCAGGAGCAGTGAGGGGATCAATGTCTTGCTCAAGGGCACTTTGACACACTCTGGAGGAGCCAGGGATCGAAATGGGAACCCTCTGGTTAGCGGACGACCGTTCTACCTCCTGAGCCACGCCTTGTGAAGGCAGTGACTCCCAGTCATGTCCACGTCCCAGTCTCAATAACCATCACACACACATCTGAGCAAACTGATCACCAGCACACACACTCTGACTGCACTGCGGTTTAGTTTAGAAAGAACACAGTCATCTCAGTCAGGTTTCTTTCTAAAGTCAAGTTTTTAACTCAGTGAGCTAAAATGATTCATCACACTGAGTTTGAGTTTAGATTCAGTGAACTCTAATAACCTCGGTCTGGACTCACCTGGGCGTGAACTCCAGCTGGGAGTGGATCTGGTAGTACCAATCACCGTTCGCCAGCTCATCGGTGGTAGTGACATCAGAGGTCGTGACCTTTCCGTCCCTCAGCCACTTCACACTGATGAGTTTGGGGTAGAAGCTGTAGACACTGCACATCAGCATGCGGGTGTTTTTCCCACCAGGGGGCGTCACCAAGCGCAGCGTGACAAGAGAGGGCTTCACTGGGACCAGAGACATCATCATCATCATTATTATCAATCATATTAACAATAATAATGATATTAATCAATAATATTAGGGGTCCAAGTACCAGCTGTGGGTCAAAGATAAAAATTGCATTAATTTGCATTAACTTTTTAACAATGTTAAAGTCCTCAAATTAAATTAATCACATGCGTTCACTGATGAACTTTGACAGCTCTAACTTTTATATACATACATATGTATTGTTAGCAAATCTATAAATAATGAACGATACAGGAAAAAAGAAAACTAACAATGATCATGAGAAAGTGGGGTAAATAATCAGTTAAAATACATAAGTCAGCGAGTCGGCTGAATGAAAACTTTTTCAACGGGGAAATCACACATCAGACCTGCTAAACCTGTGGTTCTCAAACAGGAGTGCACATTCCCCTAGGGGTACGTTGGGTTAGGGCTAGGGTTGGGGTTAGTTGGGGTACTGCAGGGGGTACGTGAGATTTTTAAAAAATGTTAAAACATCAGTTATGCATTATTCCTGAAATAATATGCCTATGGTATAAGTTGAATGAAAGCTGTAAATGTGAGTTTGATCAATCACATGTTATCATCAGTTCAGTTCTCTGTGTTTGTGGTTTTTCAATCTGCTGCCGTGGTCGTCGAGCAAACTGGATTAGAGGTTGACGTTTGAGAAGTACTGGACTTAAAGGTTTGAACATTTCTTTACAGTGAGTGTGTGACGCATGCAGGTGAGCAGGAGAGGGCGACGGCAGCTCACCTTTCTTTGACAGAACAGCGTGGGTGAAGAGCTCGGCGTTGTATTTGCAGTATCTCTCCTTCTCAGCTCTCATGGCTGCAAGGTATGCAGTGTCGTTGTTCCATCTCTCTGCGTTCACCACTCCGAACTCAGTGTAGCCAACAAATTTACCCACTGAGCTGCTGAACCTGATCAGCTCCATCTTGTTGAAATAATACGATTTAATGAACTCCATGTCCTGCAGCTCAGTGGAGTTGAACTCGCAGCGATCCACCATACTGTGCATGAATCCATCTGCAGAGCAAAACATGAACAAAATCACTACTGGAGCTTCATTAGAAAGACAGTGGAGAGACACAGGAAAGACGGGGCGGGCGTGCAACAAGAGGGCCGGGTTCAAACCCAGGCTGCTGCGGCTACGTTAGTACGAGGAATGCGTGGTGAGCTTCCACACGATAAAAAAGACAAAAGCTCATATTTATTGTCCAGACAATATTGCATGAGCATAAACAATCAATATCCATGTACTTTTAGTTATCCTAAGTTTGTCACAGCCCTTATTTTTGTATGGCAGTGGTCCCCCTCTGAAATATTTTCCCAGTCCAGTTCCTCCTGACCAGTTGAGCCTCCTGTGGTCAGAGGGTCGGTCCAGTTGGTCCAGACCAGTTGAGCCTCCTGTGGTCAGAGGGTCGGTCCAGTTCCTCCTGACCAGTTGAGCATCCTGTGGTCAGAGGGTCGGTCCAGTTGGTCCTTTACCAGTTGAGCCTCCTGTGGTCAGAGGGTCGGTCCAGTTGGTCCTAACCAGTTGAGCCTCCTGTGGTTTCCCCCCCGTAAAGTTAATGTGTGAATGTACGTGACTGATCTGAGGACTTTAACGTTGTTAAAAAGTTAATGTAATTTAGTGATTTTTTTAAATCTTAGATCCACAGCTGGTGCTTGGATCCCCAATTGAGAACCACTGCCTTCCAATATTGGGATCACATACGTGTCTTTGTTAACCATCTGAAGGGCCCGGCGTGGCCTCCTCCAGGCGGCAGGTGGGTCTACCTGTGAAAAGCAACAGAACGTCGCTGACTGCCTACAAGGACAGGTGTGTTCCTGTTAAACCCCCCTGCTCTCCTGCTGCTGACTTCCTCTCTGCTCTCTGTTGTTGTGGCTGAGGGGAAGTGAGCGATGGGAAATGAAACGCAGCTCCGACTTCAGCGATGGGAAATGAAACACAGCTCCGACTTCAGCGATGGGAAATGAAACGCAGCTCCGACTTCAGCGATGGGAAATGAAACACAGCTCCGACTTCAGCGATGGGAAATGAAATGGATTGATTGATTGACGACACGCCGGAAGATTTCGCACTGAACCACCAGAAAACCACCAGACCTGATCCACCTGAACTTCATTCCATATTCTGAGGAAACACCCCATAGTGACAAAGATTACTCCGCAACACGACCTGGGGGGGTTAAACCATCAGATACATCCTCAGATTACATATTGTGAGTATTATCTGAGTAACTACATAGTTCAATAAAAATATCTTCCACAGCACGCAGTATCTGTCACAATGTAGTATGTATATAGCTGGTGTGTACTACATGTGCACTGCATGGAACTGCCTTGCTCTCCTGTGAGAAAATAACAAAAATATATTTGATCATGAAAAAAAAGATTTGATGTCAATACCAAACTGTAAAAGTGTCAAAGTGAAACTTCAAATATGAGAAAACCTGACGGGTTCTTTAACGTATTGATCCTACAGAGTTATGAATTACTTACTGATTTACTATATTGATGAAGTATTGGAGCAGTACTTTTAGCAGTAGTGGTAGCAGTACTTTTAGCAGTAGTGGTAGCAGTACTTTTAGCAGTACTGGTAGCAGTACTTTTAGCAGTAGTGGTAGCAGTACTTTTAGCAGTACTGGTAGCAGTACTTTTAGCAGTAGTGGTAGCAGTCCTTTTAGCAGTAGTGGTAGCAGTCCTTTTAGCAGTAGTGGTAGCAGTACTTTTAGCAGTAGTGGTAGCAGTCCTTTTAGCAGTAGTGGTAGCAGTAGTGGCAGTAGTCCTTTTAGCAGTAGTGGTAGCAGTACTTTTAGCAGTAGTGGTAGCAGTCCTTTTAGCAGTACTTTTAGCAGTAGTGGCAGCAGTACTTTTAGCAGTAGTGGTAGCAGTCCTTTTAGCAGTACTTTTAGCAGTAGTGGCAGCAGTACTTTTAGCAGTAGTGGTAGCAGTCCTTTTAGCAGTAGTGGTAGCAGTACTTTTAGCAGTACTTTTAGCAGTAGTGGCAGCAGTACTTTTAGCAGTAGTGGTAGCAGTCCTTTTAGCAGTAGTGGTAGCAGTCCTTTTAGCAGTAGTGGCAGCAGTACTTTTAGCAGTAGTGGCAGCAGTACTTTTAGCAGTCCTTTTAGCAGTAGTGGTAGCAGTACTTTTAGCAGTACTTTTAGCAGTAGTGGCAGCAGTACTTTTAGCAGTAGTGGTAGCAGTCCTTTTAGCAGTAGTGGCAGCAGTACTTTTAGTAGTAGTGGTAGCAGTACTTTTAGCAGTAGTACTTTTAGCAGTAGTGGTAGCAGTACTTTTAGCAGTAGTGGTAGTAGTCCTTTTAGCAGTAGTGGTAGCAGTACTTTTAGCAGTAGTGGTAGCAGTACTTTTAGCAGTACTTTTAGCAGTAGTGGTCCTACCTGCTGCGTTCAGGCTGAGGAAGAGGAGGGAAAAGCCCAGAAAGGATGAAGCCATGTTCCTCTGCTGACTGAACAAACACTGACAGAGCTCAAACTGAGTCCTGCTACAAAAACCAACCCAGGAGCCACACACTGATCACATGACCAGCATCACCTGTTGCCGGGCAGACTGCACGACCTGAAGGCTGCAGCCCCACACAGAGAGCATCATGGGAGATTTTCATCTGTTCCTGCTTATCTACCAGTTATAGATCTGTTGTCGTGTTGTGAACACTGTGAACACTCTGTCCTTGTGTTTCTGTTTGTTATTGTTTATTTATAACAGGGTTAATAAAGTTTTGCCAGTATGTCGCTCTTTGTGTCAGTCAGGAAAATAGTTAAAGACATTCTTACTTTAACTGCAGGATTTGAATTGTAAAGTTGGTAACACTTTATAATAACCATCATTAATAAATGTTCAACTGATAGTAAATTAAACTTTGGTGAATAGTTATTTTACAGTTAACAAACAATGAAATGAAATGTACTGATTACATAGTAATCTGTTTATTAACAGTTTCATGATTTGTAAAACTTTGTTAAATCATTTGTTAAACATCTTGAAACATTACACAGATAGATGGAGCAGATATTTTACATCACTTTGTTGATGGGTAATAACTTGTTTATAAACCATCTATAAACATAATTTCAGCAGCTATTATTAAGTTGCTACAGATCTTAATAATACTTTGAAAAAAGTTAATAAATACTGTGTAGCACAACTTTAAACATTATTTGGGTGGCTTTTATAAAGTTTCAACTGATGATTATAATGCTTTTTTAAATGATTAATAAATACTTTGTACACCATCTATAAACATTATTTGGCTGGTTATTACAAAGTTACAGCTCCTGTTTATAATAATTAGTTTATAAATAAAGCTGTAGACGGTGATTCTGGGGTTTAAGTCGACACCAGCACTTAAAATTTGAAAGCTTCAGCAGTGCAAGTAAAAATATTCAACTTTCTAAAGGCCATCCAAATAATGTTTAAAGTTGCACTACATAGTTTTATTAACTTTTTGTAGTATTAATTTCTGTAGCAACTTAATAATAACAATCCACATAATGTTTATAGACAGTTTACAGTACAGACGGGTTATTACCCATTAATAAAGTGTTATACATTATTTAGAGGTTGTTATAAAGTTGTCAAATTAATACATTAATAATGCTTAGTAATTATTACTGCTGCTTGCGACAGTTGTTGTAAGCAGTAGTTGTAAGTTTGTAATAGCCACCCAAATTATGTTTATAGATGGTTTACAAAGTATTTATTAACAGTTTAACAAGGTATTATAATCATCAGCTGCAACTTCATAAAGCTCATCCAAATAATGTTTAAAATTGCACAACACAGCATTTATTATTATATTTACCAAGCATTAGTAACTTCATAATAACCATCCAGATAATTATAGGCACTTGACAAGCCAATAATGAACCATTAGCACAGTGATATAATGTGTAATGTTAGTAGATGTTTAACAAATGAGTTAATAAAGGTTTACAAATTAATGGGTAATCGTTAACAAGTGCCTAACATAGCATGGGCCTATAAAATGCGAGCAATTAACTGTTAATAATCTTTTATTTGTATACTTAGGTTTTTTATATATATATATAATTCTTACAGTTGTCTACTGTTTTTTAAATTTTAACATGATTTTTTTTCCTTCCTTCTTTTTCTTTCGTTCTGTCTTTGCATTCGTTCTTCCTCTTTAGCTAATTTGCTGTGTTCAGATTGTGTCCATCTGGAATTCAAGAATTCAAAACTATGACTGATCAAATCACTTTATTTTTACAGTTTCCATATAGAATTCAGATTTTGTCATTATCCATGGCAGGTTATATCAGCTGATGGTTATGCCGGCTGGTGTTCCTGGAGCTCTTCAGACAGAAATAATTTCTGCTGGCTGCAGCGAGGAGACGTGTCTCTGCTGAAGTGTTGAAGGTCATCAGCACATCAGAAACCAGAAACCCTCCTCCTCCTCCCTGATTGGAGGCTGCAGGAGCTCCGCCAACATCAGCACTGGCCAATCAGCTGCATTTGGTTGCTGCGATGCAGAAGAAGGTTCCTGTGACCACGCCCAGCAGACCCACGGTCAGACCCAGTCCACAAAACACCACAGGTCCGATACCCGGCCGGTCCTGCTCCTCTTCTGCAGGAGCGACACCTGAACATCACAGAGTTACAGTTCATGTTAGCTAGCTGTCTGTTGTTATTACTGTTAGCTAAGTGTCTGAAATGAGTGTCCGCTAACTGACTAATTAGAGTTGATGCTACATAACTGGCAGTAATGAAGGTTCGTTAGCTTATTGGTTTTAAGATTGGCTACAGCTAGAGGTACTTTTTATTAGCTTTAAAGTCAGCAGCAATGTTTGTCAGGTGGCTAACAGGTTAGCAGCAGGGTGGGGTCAGGCTAACAGGTTAGCAGCAGGCTAACAGGTTAGCAGCAGGCTAACAGGTTAGCAGCAGGGTGGGGTCAGGCTAACAGGTTAGCAGCAGGCTAACAGGTTAGCAGCAGGGTGGGGTCAGGCTAACAGGTTAGCAGCAGGCTAACAGGTTAGCAGCAGGCTAACTGGTTAGCAGCAGGGTGGGGTCAGGCTAACAGGTTAGCAGCAGGCTAACAGGTTAGCAGCAGGCTAACAGGTTAGCAGCAGGGGTCAGGCTAACAGGTTAGCAGCAGGCTAACAGGTTAGCAGCAGGGTGGGGTCAGGCTAACAGGTTAGCAGCAGGCTAACAGGTTAGCAGCAGGCTAACAGGTTAGCAGCAGGCTCAGCTCAGGGGTAGCTAGGTGAGAAAGGTGCGTCACCCCAGACTCGGGTCAGCGGCTGCTCCAGAGCTGGGTGCTGCACCGTGCAGCTGTAGATGTCTCCCTGCTGGGGGGTGAACTTCAGGGTGGAGATCTGGGTGAAGGTTCCGTCTTTGCTGGGGTACGGGGTGTTGATGCTGGTTCCCTCGGTCACGTTCTGCTCGTTCCTGGTCCAGTAGACGGAGACAGGAGCGGGAAAGAACCCGCTCACATGGCAGATGAGGTGGTTCTCCACGTGGAGCTGCACGTCGTCTCGGGGGTAGATGGTGCTGCGAGGAGCGTCTGCACACACACAGGGAACAGGTTTGTTTGTCCGAGTCGCTGATTTTCAGGCCAGGAGGAGCTCATGGACCAAACCTGGTGGATGGATCACATTCACATGGAGCAGCAGAAACCACCAACTCTCACTTCAACTGAAGTATGAAAAAGTATTTTACATTTATTACAGCAACAGATTCAAATGTAAATGTGAAGTTTGCGTCGTTAAACAGCTGTAAATTAAACGTTGCAGGTTAGCGTCAGTGTTTACCGAGCTGCACCGGCGGGTTGTCAAAGGCTTTGATAAGAGTGGCCAGGTTTTGTTGGCAGATCGCCTGACCGGCCACAGCTTGTTCATAACATCCCGGGCAGGTCACTGGATCTGCGAACTTGGGCATCGCATCCACCCATCTCTTGTTGACGAAGTCTGCATACCATCGCTGCTCGGCGTCCAGCCCGTCCATGGCCTCGCCCCCCGAGCCCGAGCAGCCGGTGATCGAGATGTCCTCATGCAGACCTGAGGACGAGGCAGAAAAACAGACCTGTTCTCTCGTTTTTGTTTGCTCTCATGTCTTGTTTCATGTGTTATTGGCTGATTTATCTGCCAAGTTGTTTTTACGATAACTTCTTCAGGACTTTTGAAGCAGAAGACAATAAAAATGTTGTTGTTATAGTTTATGTTACACATTAAAGCCCAAACTGATCCAGTCATGTGGGACTGCTGAGTCTGAGTCTGCTACTGCACCTACTACTGCTACTACTACTGCTACTGCTACTACAACTGCTACTACTACTACTATACTTCTGCTACTGCTGCTACTACTACTGCTACTACTACTACTACTGCTACTACTACTACTACTACTACTACGATACTACTGCTACTGCTGCCACTACTACTACTACTGCTGCTGCTACTACTACTGCTACTACTTCTACTACTTCTACTACTACTATACTACTGCTGCTGCTGCTACTGCTACTACTACTACTACTACTGCTACTAGTACTGCTACTACTACTACTATACTACTGCTACTGCTGCTACTATACTACTGCTACTGCTGCTACTACTACTACTGCTACTACTACTGCTACTACTACTGCTACTGCCACTACTACTGCTACTACTACTACTACTGCTACTACTATACTACTGCTACTACTACTACTGCTACTACTACTACTACTACTACTACTACTGCTACTACTACTACTGCCACTACTGCTACTGCTATTACAACTACTACTGCTACTACTACAACTACTACTGCTACTACTACTGCTACTACTACTATACTACTGCTACTGCTGCTTCTACTACTGCTGCTACTACTACTATAATACTGCTACTGCTGCTACTACTACTACTGCTACTACTACTACTACTGCTACTACTACTACTATACTACTGCTACTGCTGCTACTACTACTACTGCAACTACTACTACTACTACTACTGCTACTGCTACTACTACTGCTACTGCCACTACTGCTACTGCTACTACTACTACTGCTGCTACTGCTACTGCTACTACAACTACTACTACTGCTGCTACTGCTACTGCTACTACTACGACTACAACTACTACTACTTCTACTGCTACTACTACTACTGCTACTACTTCTAGTACTACTGCTCCTACTACTACTACTAATACTACTGCTACTACTGCTGCTACTACGACAACTACTACTGCTACTACTACTACTACTGCTACTGCTACTACTGCTACTGCTACTACAACTACTACTGCTACTGCTGCTACTACTACTACTACTGCTGCTACTACTTCTACTACTACTACTGCTACTACTACTGCTACTACTACAACTACTACTGCTACTACTGCTACTGCTGCTACTACAACTACTACTACTACTACTACAACTACTACTGCTACTGCTGCTGCTACTACTACTGCTACTACTGCTACTGCTACTACTACTGCTCCTACTACTACTACAGTTACTACTACTACTTATAATAATAATAATATTTTTAAAAGCTGCAGCCACATTTTTCTGAGTCTGAAAGCAGAAACCGTCTAAAGTTAATTTTCCCTCTGACTCTCTGCTGGACAGGAGAAGCTGTGCTGACCTTCTGCTCGGACACACAGCAGCCAGGAGAGGATGAGGAGGCTCTTCATCTCAGTGTGGGGCTCAGCGCTGACTTCACTCTCTGCTGGAAACTAACACAAACAGGAGCAAGTTCTCTGTCCAAATGTTGGCTCGCACACACAGCCACCAATCACAGCACAGCTTTCTGTGACATCATCAGTCTCCAGGTAGACACAGAGAGCAGAGCTGCTGAGGAAACAGCCACAACACAGCTGGAACCAGGAGGAGGAACCGAGTCTGAAACACAGAAGCTGGACAAAGAGGAAGAAAAGCCAAAACAGAGAACCAAACTCACGTTGAGGAAGCAGGACGAGCTGCGTCGGCTCGGCAGCAGCTCAGCGCTGTGTCGGCCTGCTGTGTGTTTGCTGGTCAGTGGTCGGGTTTCTCCAGCAGAAATGCAGCTACACATGAGAGGATGTGCAGTGTCACTTGACGACACCAAAAGGGGAAAGTTACTCGCTGTGGGAAGGCGATCAAGCGGGTTGGGCAGTTTCTGGTTCCTCATTCCTGCCATTTCAGGACCTGAGATGAGATCTGTGCATCAGGACTTCTCCATTAAGCCTTTGACATCTGGATCAGCATCAGGTTTCTTGTGTTTAAAAGCTTTCACGAGCATTTAAACACAAGAAACAAGCAACTTAGCAAAAAATGACCCCCAAATAACTGCAACAAATTCATAAAAGCTCACCAGGAAGTGACCTGGTAATTAGCTAAAGTAATAATAACAACCATAACAGTTACTGTCATGGATTTTTCTCTTGGTTAGTCAAATAAAGGATCTGCAATCAATAAGTTGTCTTTGGGAATTTTATTATTCAGCGCTGAAGGGAAGAACCAAACAGAGTGCAAGGCAGTCTGCAGGGAAGTTCTGCAGAGTGTTTACATCCATCCATCCATCCATCTTCTGCCACTTATCCGGGGCCGGGTCACGGGGGCAGCAGTCTAAGCAGAGATGCCCAGACTTCCCTCTCCCCAGACACTTCCTCCAGCTCCTCAGGAGGAACCCTAAGGCGTTCCCAGGCCAGCTGAGAGACATAGTCTCTCCAGCGTGTCCTCGGTCTTCCCCGGGGCCTCCTCCCGGTGGGGCATGCCCGGAACACCTCCCCAGGGAGGCGTCCAGGGGGCATCCGAAACAGATGCCCGAGCCACCTCAACTGGTTCCTCTCGATGCGGAGGAGCAGCGGCTCTACTCCGAGTTCCTCCCGAGTGACCGAGCTCCTCACCCTATCTCTAAGGGAGTGCCCGGCCACCCTGCGGAGGAAACTCATTTCGGCTGCTTTTATCCGCGATCTTGTCCTTTCGGTCATTACCCAAAGCTCATGACCATAGGTGAGGGTAGGAACATAGATCGACTGGTAAATCGAGAGCTTCGCCTTTCGGCTCAGCTCCTTCTTCACCACAACGGACCGGTACACCGACCGCATCACTGTGGAGGCCGCACCGATCCGCCTGTCAATCTCACGCTCCATCCTTCCCTCACTCATGAACAAGACCCCGAGATACTTGAACTCCTCCACTTGAGGCAGGACTTCTCCACCAACCCGGAGAGGGCATGCCACCCTTTTCCGGTCGAGAACCATGGCCTCGGACTTGGAGGTGCTGATTCTCATCCCTGCCGCTCCACAATCGGCTGCAAGAGTGTTTACAATCAGAGATATTTATGCAGAAAAAATTCAGACAATGAGTAAAAAACGTTTACATCCTGTCTGGTCATGAGCGACATATGCCATTTGCTAATTAGGTAATACAGACAAGTAAAAAGTTTAAGCTCTTTTGGTGCAAAAGTTAAAGATCCTTAAAATGCGTTGAGTTCAGCTAAGGTCTTACGCTAGCGAAAGTTTTAGTTCCTTAATAACGAGTTCAAAAGGTCTAACGAAAGTTCATCTGATAAGGAAGTGCGAGCTCAACCGTGTAAGTGTAGACATTAGACACAGAGAACAGGAACCTTAAGCAAGAACATAGACACTGTCTGGATGTAATCAAGGCAATCTGAACATGAGCCACTGTATTTGTAGGCATCAGCAGTGAATTTCCATTACAGTTATAATAATAATAATAATAATAATAATAATGATAATAATAATGATAATAATAATGAACTGAAAAAAGTGGGATAATTATTTTAAAAAAGCACTTTGGATAAAATATTCATTAAACTATATTGCTAATGCATTAATCTGCTGCAGCAGGAGAGGCAAGAGGGTGTGTTTTTTAAGTAAAGGAAAAAGTTATGTGATACCTTTGTCTGCGTTCATGTACCAGCCTCATGTTACTGTATTTTGCTGCATTTACAGTAAATCTTTACTTTTAGCTGATTGTTTGAGTTCATTGTTTGAATAATTTTTGGTAAAACAAATTATGTGAGAACTGAAGATCAGCTGGCCTGAAGCAAGAAATCTACGACAATATCTGGCAAGTCAGTCGGCCAGGGGGCAGAGGGTCAGAAGACCAGGGACATCACTGTGGACCCCCATCAATATGCCTACAGAAAAAACCGCTCCACCGATGACGCCATTTCATCGGTGGTCCACACAACCCTCACCCATCTGGAGAGCAGGAACTCTTACGTCCGTCTGCTCTTCCTGGATTTCTCCTCTGCCTTCAACACCATCATCCCTCAGACCCTGGTGCAGAAGCTCTCCTCCCTCGGACTGAGTTCCACACTGGGGAACTGGGTCCTGGACTTCCTGACCAACAGACCTCAGACTGTCAGGATCCACAACACCGTCTCCTCCTCCATCACCCTCAGCACTGGCTCGCCACAGGGCTGTGTGCTGAGCCCCCTCCTGTTCACTCTGCTGACGTATGACTGCTCGGCGAGACACCCCAGCTGTCATATAGTGAAGTTTGCGGACGACACAGCAGTAGTGGGACGCATCACTAACAGCGATGAGTCCGAATACAGAGAGGAGGTGGAACACCTGGTGCAGTGGTGCAGTGAAAACAACCTCTGCATCAACGTGAAAAAGACAAAGGAGATGGTGGTGGATTTCAGGAAGGACAAGCGCCCTCTCCCTCCCCTGCACATCGGAGGAGCAGCTGTGGAAGTGGTTTCCAGCTTCAGGTACCTGGGTGTGGACATATCCAGTGACCTCACCTGGAGCGCCAACACTTCCCGTCTGGTCAGGAAGGCCCACCAGCGTCTCTACTTCCTCAGGAAGCTGCGGAAGGCTGGACTGGGGAGCTCCGTCCTGAGGAGCTTCTACCACTGTGTGGTGGAGAGCGTCCTCTGCACCTGCATCACCGTGTGGCACGGCAGCTGCACTGCTGCTGAGAGGAAGGCTCTGCAGAGGGTGGTGAAGGCTGCACAGAGGACTGTGGGGAGCAGCCTTCCCACCACCTCGGACCTCTACACCTCACGATGCAGGGGGAGGGCCCTCCGCATCTTGAAGGACTCCACCCATCCCGCTCACAGTCTGTTTCAGCCCCTCCCCTCAGGCAGGCGGCTGAGGAGCATACAGAGCAAGACCACCAGGCTCAGAAACAGCTTCTTCCCTGCAGCTGTCAGACTGTTGAACTCGAGCCATGCTCTGTAGTCTCCCATCTCTCTCTCTCTCTCCCTCTCCTGCACAAATCACTTTCCACCATAAGTGCAATATTACTAACATGCGTGTTTAGCACTAAGCTAATTCTGCACTGACCAAGTCCAACAGTTCCATGAATCCCAGTCCCGGGCATCAGGTTCTGTGGCTTGGTCCATTCTATATTACACTGTCTATATTATATATACATATTTATATATATATACATATACTGTCTATATTACATAGGCTGTTTATATTTTTCTCTATATTTTTATATTTACTGCTTATATATATATTATATTTATTATTTATTTATTATATATATACTACTTACTTATATATAGGCTGTTTATACTTATAGATATACTATTTATATTTTTATTTACATTTACATATGCTGTTTACCTTTACTTACATATACTGTTTATAGTTTACATACTGTTTATACCCACACATACTGTTTATATATACTGTTTATACCTATATATATATATTTATATACTGTTATATATCTTATATTTTATATTTACACTTATATTTACACTTCTTTTCTGGTCTTTTTTTTGGGGGGGTTTTTTTTGGCTTATACCGGGACCTGAGTGCTAATTTCGTACCACTAGCATGTAAGTGTGAACTGGTATGACAATAAAGTTCCTTGAATCCTTGAATCCTTGACCAGGGACCAGGGGCCAGAGGGTCAGGGGGGCCAGAGGTACCAGGGGCCAGAGGGTCAGAAGGCCAGGGGCCAGGGGGACCAGGGGGACCAGGGGGACAGGGTAGAGTTCTCATATTCTGCCCGAACATTTTCGGGTAGGGTCGGGCCTAAAATGTATGTGAATTGGTCGGGTAGGGTAGGGCTTTGGGTTCTGGTTCTGTTTTACTGTCGCCGTTGAAGGACGAAATCTAAATGACGCAGGCATGAAGCAGATGGAGAGAGAGAGAGAGAGAAGAACAGGGATAACAGTTTAGTGCTAAATTAAACCGTTTTGTGCAGAACTACAGTAACTTTACTAACTTAGCATGTTTTATGAACAACTGAACATGTGAAGCTGCCTTTCGCCAACTATCAGGCGACTATCAACAAACATTCTGATCTGGCCGAGAGGCTGAGACGAGGGAATTTGACCTGCTTGACTCGGAGGCTGGCTGTCAATAAAGCGATGATAATAATGGCGAATTTGGCGATCTTTTTTTTCCCTCTCTCCTTTCATTTTTTTCGGGCTTCATCGGGCTGGCGGGCCTAAAGTTCATTAGTCGGGTAGGGTAGGGCCTCGGGCTGGCCCAGTCGGGGTAGGGTAGGTTAGGGTAGGGTCTTAATTTTCAGGCCCGATGAAAACTCTAGGACAGGGGGATCTTTTGTTTGGGTTCTTAAGATATTTTGTTTGTGAATTCAAAAATATCTTAAGATTCTTCTTAAACCCAAATATAAGAAAAAAGTGGAACTTAATAGGAAATTTAATCGTAAGAACCTTTAGAGAATCCGGCCCCTGGTCTTTGGTGTCAGACTCTCCGTCACTCAGCTTGCACCTGTCCGGTTTCTCCCCGGTGAGGACGCGCTGCTGTCGGCTGCACATGGCCAGACGGCCGGGCTGTTTCCCGCGGTGGTCGCAGCCGTGCGGTCTCTCTCCGGTGTGAAGGCGCTGGTCTGTTTACAACAACCCGGCGGTGTCACCTTCATGTAGCCGCGGATGTGTAACTCCTCCCACACCTGTCGCACCTGTGTGGTTTCTCTGCAGTGCGCATGTGCTGGTGTACACTCCTGATCAAAATCTTAATCGTTCAAAGACAGAAAGCTTTTTTGCCTTTGCCATCAGGAGGTCATGACAGTGTGGATACCTGTCAGAAAATGACACTGAATCCACATTTTTTGCCAAGATTTGGGCTTTTAAAGGCAGTGGTCTTAAACTTTTGATCAGCTGATGAACAGCCTGTTTCAGTTTAATGGTTGTTTGCAATAAATTGCTAGGGGGGGGGCATTGCCCCCCCTAGCGTCTGAAATGTGTCACTACATTGAGTCAAAAATAAGTCCAATATTTTTTTTTCCTGTATACATATCTATAAACATTTAAGCAATGCAATAAAATAAGATTATTTTCAGAAATAAATCTGAATTACATTATGTTTGGTATTGTAATAAATAAAATAATAATAAAAAAAAAAAAGTTTGCCAACGCAAATTTCAAACTCCGCCTATGGAAAAGCCTGAACTCTGTCCTGCAGGCAGAGGTGGTTTCTCTGCGGTGTGGACTCTCTGAGGACTCTGACGCTGCTGGACCTGACCTGAAGCTCCTCCTGCACTGCCGACACAGGTGTGGTTTCTCTCCCGTGTGAAATGTGAATTGCATCAGTTTGTGAAGGCTGTTAGCTCTGCTGCCGTCTCTCTGTTCACCCGGAGGAAGGAAGAGAGAGAAGTGAGGGAAGGAAAGCGTCTCCACGTCAGTTTACATCATATTAAGGCCTCAAAACCACAAAGAACATCATATCAGCTGTAATGTCCTGCCCTGTATCCTTTACTGTCACTTCTTTATTTCTTTATTTTTTATTTATTCACAAATCATCATCAGCATCAGCAAGATTGTTTTTTGTCCCACATCAGGAGATACAATGTTTAGGAAAATGAATTTCTTCAAACAGCAGTATGACAGAAGGACAGAGGGATTACAGATGAGAGTTTTTTTATTTTAGTTTTAATGGATTTTTTCAGATTTTTGTTTTGAGTGTTTGTGAAAGGCGTCTGAACGCAGCTGATCTCGCTGAGCTCATCTTTAATACCTCACCTTTATTTTTCAGGTTCATTTTTTGTTTTTTTGTCACTAATGTTTGTCCGTATCCATGGCAACAGTTATTTCCTGCTTTTTTTTTTTTTTTTTTACTTCTTCTCCTTCACATATTAAATCTCATTTTGTTGATCATCTGAAATGACAGATTACAAGAAGCCATAATTTATTTTACAGCTTAACAGGGATTATTTGGTGTGTGTGTGTGTGTGTGTGTGTGTGTGTTTCTGAAGCTGTTTCTTGTGACTTGATTTATGGGGAAGGGCAATATCAAATTAGCAAACACACACACACACACACACACACACACACACACACACACACACACACACACACACACACATATTTCCATCTTCAGACTGAAATGTTCAAGTGATACAACCTGCGGCCACCAGGGGGCAGCGTGACGCAGGTCGGCAGGGAAATCAGAACAGAGAAAAACTCTGAATATCTGAGACTGAAGTTGTAAATTTACAAGAAAAAAAACTGGAAAATTTCCACAAATTTACAAGAAAAGAACTAGGAGGTTGAATTGGTAATTTCATGGGGGAAAAAAACACAAATATATGAGAAAAAAACTGAAAAACTCTGAGATTTAAGTTGTAATTTTACAAGAAAAAAAAATCAGAAATATAGTTTTTCTACCATGGAACTGAGGGTTTTTTTTTTTTCTTTTAAATTTATGAGTCATGATCTCAGAATTTTCAATGTTTTTTTCTCATAAATTTATGACTTTTGTTTTCAAAACGTTGGCAATAAAAAGTAGCGACTCAACCCTGACCTCTGACCCCTGACCTCTGGCTCACCGGACACCAGAGACGCTCACAGCCTGGAGACGGACGCCTGCGAAAGACTGTTCTTTATCTCTGTTGTATAACCCCTTTTCTGTAACTCTGTTCTTTAGTTCTGCTCTGTGTCTACCTGGAGACTGATGATGTCACAGAAAGCTGTGCTGTGATTGGTGGCTGTGTGTGTGAGCCAACATTTGGACAGAGAACTTGCTCCTGTTTGTGTTAGTTTCCAGCAGAGAGTGAAGTCAGCGCTGAGCCCCACACCGAGATGAAGAGCCTCCTCATCCTCTCCTGGCTGCTGTGTGTCCGAGCAGAAGGTCAGCACAGCTTCTCACCTGCTGCACTCTCACCTGACAGCAAACACAACCACTAATGCTGACACTTTTTTGGCTCTCCTGGCTTCCCTGTCCAGTTCTTCATCAGACCATACAGGTCATTGGCTGTTCAGCCTCTAATGGAGAGTTTATGGTTGGCCTGGACACTGAGGAGGAATGGTACGCCGACTTCAAGAACCACAGAGGAGTCATTGTTCTGCCCAAGTTTGCAGATCCTGTCAGCTATGAAGGACTTTATCAAATGGCTGTGGGTACGCTGAAGACCTGCAAAGCAAACCTGGCAACACTTGATGGTGCCTATAACAACCCACCAGTGAAACTCGGTAAAGACCAACAACATCTGACTATAATGAGATTGTCTCTGTAACGAGAGATCTGACGAGCTGCACTAACACAGATCAAAGGGTTAGTCAGTAACTACTTAGGTTGGGGTCACTCAGTAACTAGTTAGGTCAGGGTTAGTCAGTAACTATGTAAGTCGGGGTTAGTAAGTAACTCTCTTTTCTCTTGAAGAACAGAACAGAAAAGTGTTTCTCCTGCTTCGTTCCAACAGGATCAGATTAAAGCTACATCAGCAACAACTGCTGCTGCAGCTCACACTTACACAGCCCTATGTTCTTCTTCCCTGATCAAAATGAGATATGATGTTCTGAAGAGAAACAAACATGTGTTCCCTGTGTGTGTGCAGATGTTCCTCACAGCACCATCTACACCAGAAACCGTGTGCAGCTCGACGTGGAGAACCACCTCATCTGCCACGTGAGCGGGTTCTTTCCCGCTCCTGTCTCCGTCTACTGGACCAGGAACGACCAGATCGTGACCGAGGGAACCAGCATCAACACCCCGTACCCCAGCAAAGACGGAACCTTCACCCAGATCTCCACCCTGAAGTTCACCCCCCAGCAGGGAGACATCTACAGCTGCACGGTGCAGCACCCAGCTCTGGAGCAGCCGCTGACCCGAGTCTGGGGTGACGCACCTTTCTCACCTAGCTACCCCTGAGCTGAGCCTGCTGCTAACCTGTTAGCCTGCTGCTAACCTGTTAGCCTGCTGCTAACCTGCTGCTAACCTGTTAGCCTGACCCCACCCTGCTGCTAACCTTTTAGCCTGCTGCTAACCTGTTAGCCTGACCCCACACTGCTGCTAACCTGTTAGCCTGACCCCACCCTGCTGCTAACCTGTTAGCCTGACCCTGCTGCTAACCTGTTAGCCTGACCCCACCCTGCTGCTAACCTGTTAGCCACCTGACACTGCTAACCTGTTAGCTAGCAGAGTAAAGCTAACTGGTGTTGGTGTGTTGTTCCTGCAGATGTGCAGCAGGACCAGCCGGGTATCGGACCTGTGGTGTTTTGTGGACTGGGTCTAACCGTGGGTCTGCTGGGCGTGGCCACAGGAACCTTCTTCCTCATCAAAGGAAACGAATGCAGCTGATTGGCTGTCGCTGCCTTTAATCTGCTTCTGTCTGCTGCTGATCAACATGGAGCATGGAGACATGGAGTAGCTTCCACACTGATAAAATTCATTTAAACAAAGATTGTTTACAGAGATTCTGTTTGAAGTTGCTGGTGGTTCCTGTGATACTTTAGCTTCTTACTTTCAAGCAACTTTCAATACATTTCCCACAGTGGCGTAATTTCACTTTTTTCCCCGTGGGTTATTGATCAAAAGGGCTCCCTGTCAGATTCTTAACCCAGACCTCAGAGGTAATAAAAACCCGTTTCGGAAAAATGATGCGCGCAAAGACGCACAGTGGAGAGGTGCGCCTTTTTCAATTATTGCCCTACGAGAAAGAGCACTGCAGTCATTTCAGGTTGTAATAATAATAATAATAATAAAAAAAAAGGTTGTGTGCGCATGACACATTTATAGACTAGCAAAACGATTTTCAGCAACTTCATCCTGCATGGTTGGCAGCCTACAAGTGTTATAGGAGCTTCATAATTGTTAAATCTGTCAGTGATCGTCAGTCTGTTCTGATTTGCATTTGTTATTCATTTTACATGCATATAATTACAGAATAAACAACACTTTGCTATAAAATATAATATATATAAATATATATAAATATATAAATATATAAAAACAATTTTATTTGGATCAACATTTACAAAAAATTACAACATAAACAACATTTAGGCCTACAAAGTGCAATGTTTGTAAAACATTTTTCAATAAAAATATATTGGGAAACACAAGCTGCAACACGTCATAAAAACAGTTACTTAACAACTAAATAATACACTTTTTAACAAGGTCATTCGGCTGTAGGCCTACCTCTGTTCTCAGCAGACCTTCTCTCCTATTAGGCCAATATTTGGTTACACTTTCACATTAACTGCATAAATGAACGCATTCATAACACATCCATATGCGGTAGTTTCCATGACTCAAGAATGAATCTTGATATCCCGAAACTGAATAAATACCAAACATCACACAAAACTGCTTTGCTAGCTCAATCATGTTGTAACTAAAATATCCACCGGAAAAAAAAAAAAAAAAAAATCATGGAATGTTAGTTATACTTCTGCTGACTTCTCAGTCATTTTTAATGTAACAAGTACAGATGTGTTGATTTATTAAATGTTCATTTCAATGTACAGATGCAAACAAATCGACAAATTTATTAAATCAATGGCCATTGGCCCAGGAAACTCAGAAAGACTAAACAAATTAATAACGATTAATAGGCTAATTAATAACTGATAACATTAACACATTAATAACAAGAACAAAGTTACAGCCGCACATCTCTGTGGGAAATCTGACAGGTACTGTCTGTGGTGCTGAATCTGCCTCAGCAGGTACTGTCCGTGGTGCTGAATCCGCCTCAGCAGGTACTGTCCGTGGTGCTGAACCTGCCTCAGCAGGTACTGTCCGTGGTGCTGAACCTGCCTCAGCAGGTACTGTCCGTGGTGCTGAATCTGCCTCAGCAGGCACTGTCCGTGGTGCTGAATCTGCCTCAGCAGGTACTGTCCGTGGTGCTGACTCCACTGAGGCATTTCATTCTCTTTATTATAGCAATTAAAGCTCCATAAAATTCACAGAGGATCTTGTTTAGCTCTTCTTTCCTTACAGGTGAGAAATCAGCTGTTTGCTCGGTGTTTGTCAGGTAGTCTTGTAGACATTTGACAGCCCAAGACATTGACCGGGCCGTACCGGCTTCATTTCCTGACCTCTTTTACTTTTATTTTACTATTTAAGTGAACTGACGAAAGCTTAGTAATGTAAGAAGGCAAAATAAGCTAAGGCCTCAGCCTATACATTTTCAGTCAGTGTCTATTGTGTCTATTTGTACATATGTATATATATGTATTTGTTCTGGTTTTCCACTGAAAGGAAATGAAATATTATTTACTGTTTAAAAAATATGTGCATAAGATATTGTCTATTCATGTGTATTTGATTTTTGCAACTTGAAAATGACCGAAATAAAACATTCACTATCACTATCACTATCTCCAGCTGATCCAGCTCTTCACTCATCACTCTCGCGTATCTCTCCTTTTTCTCTTTTGTCTTGTCGACGAGCTGCGCTGACAGGAAGTTGAAATCACACCATAAATTGCATCGCCGGCTGGACGGATGAGCTTCAGGTTCTCAGCGGCACCAGCGGTTTGTCTCCAGTTAGGTCATTAAATCCACAGGTGATCCACAGGTATCGCTCATCAGTGTTCTGGGTGCAGATTAGCCAGTGAGCTTCATGATGCTAGACGTCAGTAATTTACCAGGTGAGCTCCAGAACAGAACGGCCAGCCATACTGATTTAGTCGAACTGTGAGCAAAAACATTTTGTCTCCTCTTCAGTTTACCCGGAGCTTTTCATCCTCTGGTTTTCAGCGTGTTTCCTCTGACAAAACAACATCTACTCTAATCTACAAAATAAAAATATTGATTTTCTTTTCATGTTATCTCCTCATTAAGTGAAATACACAAAAAAACAGACATGCATTCATTCAGAAACTAATAGTGAAAAAAAAGTCCACAACAATCAAAAGGCCTTTTCCTGACAACAGAAACCTCCTGAAGTTCATGGACGACGCTGGTTTGAGTCCACTGGAGAGGCTCATGACGGGACAGTGGTGGATTACTGGAGGAGCACGGTGGTAATCACTTCCAAAGGGATGGGCGTCAACTTTCAAAAAACCTCTCATTGGACCGTCCCAAACATTATTAAGGGCACATCTGTTGGGAGGGGGGATTATTCAAAGTACCTGGGAACAGCTGTGGAGAAGAACTTAAACTTTAACCTGAACACAACTGCAGTCTGCAAGCTGACCTGCAGACGCTGCTCTTTCTGTGAAGACTGAACACTTTTAATGTCGACTCTGATGGGTCTGTTCTACAGATCTGTGATTGAGTCCATTTGGACCTTTTGTCCCATCTCTTGGTATGGTAGCCTCTGAATGCACAATAAAAACTGTCTGTCTGGTATCATGAGAACAGCCAGTAAGATAACTGGCAGCTTTCCTTGTTTCCAGCAGCACTGCAGCACTTTATCTATCTTTTCTGTTGTCATGGTTCAGTCCTTCCTCAGAGGTTTACAGCTAAAAAACACAGGAAGCCACAAGAAACCTTTCAAAAGGAATGAAGACTGAAAACTAGGAGGTAAGAAACATACAAAACCGAGGGAGGACAGGAAACAGGACAGACAGGCTGTGGCTCCATGTATATCTCCCATGATGCTCTCTGTGTGTGGCACCAGCCGTCAATTCGTGCGGTCTGCCCGGCAACAGGTGATGCTGGTCATGTGATCAGCGTGTGGCTCCTGGGTTGGTTTTTGTAGCAGGACTCAGTTTGAGCTCTGTCAGTGTTTGTTCAGTCAGCAGAGGAACATGGCTTCATCCTTTCTGGGCTTTTCCCTCCTCTTCCTCAGCCTGAACGCAGCAGGTAGGACCACTACTGCTAAAAGTACTGCTAAAAGTACTGCTACCACTACTGCTAAAAGTACTGCTACCACTACTGCTAAAAGTCCTGCTAGCACTACTGCTAAAAGTACTGCTACCACTACTGCTACCACTACTGCTAAAAGTACTGCTACCACTACTGCTAAAAGGACTGCTACCACTACTGCTAAAAGTACTGCTACCACTACTGCTAAAAGTACTGCTGCCACTACTGCTAAAAGTACTGCTACCACTACTGCTAAAAGTACTGCTACCACTACTGCTAAATGTACCGCTACCACTACTGCTAAAAGGACTGCTACCACTACTGCTAAAAGTACTGCTACCACTACTGCTAAAAGTACTGCTACCACTACTTCTAAAAGTACTGCTAAAAGGACTGCTACCACTGCTACCACTACTGCTAAAAGTACTGCTACCACTACTGCTAAAAGGACTGCTACCACTACTGCTAAAAGTACTGCTGCCACTACTGCTAAAAGTACTGCTGCCACTACTGCTAAAAGGACTGCTACCACTACTGCTAAAAGGACTGCTACCACTACTGCTACCACTGCTAAATGTACTGCTACCACTACTGCTACCACTACTGCTAAAAGTACTGCTAAAAGGACTGCTACCACTGCTACCACTACTGCTAAAAGTACTGCTACCACTACTGCTAAAAGGACTGCTACCACTACTGCTAAAAGGACTGCTACCACTACTGCTAAAAGTACTGCTAAATGTACTGCTACCACTACTGCTACCACTACTGCTAAAAGTACTGCTACCACTACTGCTAAAAGTACCACTCCTGCTAAAAGTACCACTACTGCTAAAAGTACTGCTACCACTACTGCTAAAAGTACTGCTACCACTACTGCTAAAAGGACTGCTACCACTACTGCTAAAAGTACTGCTACCACTGCTGCTAAAAGTACTGCTACCACTACTGCTAAAAGTACTGCTGCCACTACTGCTAAAAGTACTGCTACCACTACTGCTACCCCTACTGCTAAAAGTACTGCTACCACTACTGCTAAAAGTACTGCTACTACTACTGCTACCACTGCTGCTAAAAGTACTGCTACCACTACTGCTAAAAGTACTGCTACTACTACTACTACCACTGCTGCTAAAAGTACTGCTACTACTACTGCTACCACTGGTGCTAAAAGTACTGCTACCACTACTGCTAAATGTACTACTACTACTACTGCTAAAAGTACTGCCAGTACTGCTTAAAGTACTACTATAACTACTGCTAAAAGTACTGCTACCACTACTGGTTAGGACTAATACCTCATCAGTACTTCAGTAACTACTTCATCAGTACTTCATCAGTACATGAGTAACTAGGTCATCAGTTTGATGATATTTCTATATTCAGTGGTAAATCAGAAAATGTTTAATCAGATTAATGTTGTGTGTTTTGTCTCCAGATGGATTTAAAAATTATGCAGCAAGCTACTGTGAGTTCAACTCCTCTGAGATGAAGGACATCGAGTACATTCTCTCTTTTTATTACAACAAGGATGAGTATCTCAGGTACAGCAGCTCAGTGGGGGAATTTGTGGGCTACACTGAGCTCGGTGTGAAGAACGCAGAGAGGCTGAACAGGGACACTGCACAGCTGGCAGCCCTGAGAGCTCAGAAGGAGAGAGTCTGCAAAAACAACATTGAGAAGTGGGACTCTGGCATACTGGCTAAGAAAGGTGAGCTGCTCTCCTCTCTGCACCACCACCACCATCACCATCATCATCATCACCATCATCATCATCATCACCTCCTATACTCCATTTTCACAAATGACCTCCCATTAGTACTAGAGAAAGCTTGCATCTCAGTGTATGCTGATGACTCAACAGTTTATCTGGCTGCAGCAACAATTGAAGAATTAAGTGCTAATCTAACCAAAGAGATGACTATGGTGGTAGACTGGATAAAAAATAATAAGCTCATTTTAAATGTGACTAAAACTAATTGTATAGTTCTTGGTACAGATCACTCATTGCGGTCTAAGCCAAAGCTTAATCTCATTTTAAATAATACGGTGATTAATCAAGTAGAGGAAGTTAAATTGCTGGGAGTCATCATTGACAACAAGTTATCATGGAACAAACATATACAAAAGGTGGTGACCAAAATGGGAAATGCCTTAGCACTGGTTAAAAGATGCGCAAAATATCTAACCCACCAACTTGTTAAACAAGTGATCGAAGTCTTGGTCCTGTCTAATTTGGACTATTGCCCTATAATATGGTCCAATACATCAAAGAGTAATATTATGAAATTGCAGCTGGTCCAGAATAAAGCAGCACGAGTTGCTCTATCCTGTGGATGGAGAACCAATGTATCCAAAATGCATGAATCGTTACGTTGGTTAGATGTGAAAAATAGATTATTGTACTTATTAATAATTTTTATCAAGAATGTCATTACTTCAAAATTTCCTGTCCCTATTCATGAAAAATTGTCTCTTAGGTCTGAGGCGCACAGTTATTCAACTAGACATGCTGTTGAAGGTCGTTTTACCCTACCAAAATCTACCACCTTGACTCAACGTACAGTGACATATAGAGCAATGCAACAGTGGAATTTGCTTCCCTTTTCTCTGACTCAATTAAATCTTAGCAGCTTGAAAAAACAACTAAAAATCTATTTTCAAAATATGAATTTTGGTCACTGATGCTCCTTATGATATCGGAGTTAGATGAACAGTGGATGTTTTGTTTGTGCACTGCCTGGCTGCTCATGCTTGGTGGCCTGAGCTTGATTCACGGGTGCACAGGTATTAAGGCTGCTGCTGCCGGGGCCCCTGCTGTTGGGGTGGGCGCGGGTCAGCATAGGTGAGCAGCTGGACATTGTTAATGTGTGAGTCCTCGTTTATTGTTTATTTGTGTAAAATTTGTGTTAAAATATATTCTGTGTTTTTTCAGTTGGTTATAATTGCAGTGTCTTATGTTTTGTTTGTATTTGTCTTGTGATCTTGTTTTACATTATATATGATTATTATGTAATGTTATATAATGTAGCGTATGTTGTGTCAGGTATGTTGTGTCATATACGCACATGTGTGCACATCTCTCATGTCTATCTGTGTACTGATGTATTGTCATTATGAATGATTATAGATCCCAGGAAGAATAGCTGCTGCTTGCAAAAGCTAATTGGGGATCTAAATAAAACAAACAAACAAACAAACCTCTGTAAATAAAACATCACTGAGTAAAACCATCACCACACACCTCTCACTGGTCACAGTTATTGATTATTGATTATTACAGAATTGTGTTTAAGTGAAAACATTAGTGTGTTTCTACTGTTTTAACTTCAGTTTGAATGAAGTTTAGTTTATTTCGATGAGCAGGGTCAGGGGTCACTTTCTGTTTTCTTCTGTCACGTTTCTACACTCAGCAGCTCATCCTGTTGTTTAACGGATTCTGAATCATGTTCACATTATTACTGTGACTAAACTGTTTTAATAATTTATCACTATGATCTCAAGATAATACTGCAATAATTAGAAAAAAAAATAAGCTGCCATATCTTTTGTTGAATAAAAATAATTGTATGTGTTTTAAAAAAGTGAAAATATTTTTCATGAGCAGAATGAAGTGCAGTGGCGCCCTCTGCTGGAAACACACTGTTACAATTACAAATTACCTTCTGAAAATACATTCATTGATTTACTCCAAATATCACAATATTAGAGCGATGTAATGTGATTACTCTCTGAGTTTTGGATTACCTCAGTGACAAATATGAAGAAAAAATTAAAGAGAAGACATCAATAACATAACTTTTACTGGAGTTTATTTTGTAAGACTGGAAGCTGAGCACAGCTCCCACTGTGCGGTTCCCTGACAGCAGACCGTTGTCTGTGGGACCATAAATAGAAATAGAAATAGAAATAGAAATAGAAATAGAAATACAGACAGCAGGCCTATCTGCAGCGCTGGTTGAAGTGAATCATCGACAGCCTGCAGAATTTTCATCTTGTTTTTCCTTTTTAACTTTAATGTTTAAACAAACTCATAGTAAATTAAATGTTTTTTACTGGAAGTGACTGATGACTGAAATGCGGGATGCTGTTTTTGTGGTGCAGGAGGCGGGACAAGCGTCCCGGGTTGGGGCCTGCCCCCCCACAGCATCCCGGGTTGGGGCCCGCCCCCCCACAGGGGGCCGGGTTTGGCACCCTACACCCGACTGTCAGGTTCTCCTCCTTTCCTGGTTAAACTCAGAGTCTCAGGGCTGCTGCCTCCACGCTGCAGTGGCACTGGCAGTGGACGAGGCTCTGTGGTTACAATATCAGTACAATATCATGTAAAAACATCTGGCTGATATTATTTTAAAAACACAGTCCTGAAAAATAATCCCTGTTTTCTCAAACTGAACTGATAATCTGATTATGTGTTGTTGTTGTTTTCCTCTCTAACTGAACTGATAATCTGATTATGTGTTGTTGTTTTCCTCTCTAACTGAACTGATAATCTGATTATGTGTTGTTGTTGTTGTTTTCCGCTCTAACTGAATTGGAGTACAGAGACTGACACTACTGCAGTAACTAGAGCCACTACTAGTACTACTACTACAACTAACAGAACCAGTGCTGCCCTCTGCTGCCACTCCCTGATACTGAAACTAATACTGCTACTAACACTAATACCACTGCAGGAGCCAGTAATAATGCAAGTTTGAAAATCCCTGGTTTATTCTACCAGTGGCGCCCTCTGGTGGGAGTCACACCCACATGATAATAATAATGATGATGATGATGATGATGATGATGTTTCTGGTCCCAGTGCCCCCCTCTGTTGTCACGCTGAGCTCGGTGACGCCCCCTGGTGGGAAACACACCCACATGCTGATGTGCAGCGTCTACGGCTTCTACCCCAAACACATCAGTGTGAAGTGGCTGAGAGACGGAAAGGTCACGACCTCTGATGTCACTTCCACTGAGGAGCTGGCGGACGGTGATTGGTACTACCAGATCCACTCCCACCTGGAGTTCACGCCCAGGTGAGTCCAGAGGCCTCAGAGCAGCTCAGCTGAGCTTCAGCATCAACACACACCAACACCTGACTGTGTGTGTGTGTGTGTGTGTGTGTGTGTGTGTGTGTGTGTGTGTGTGTGCGTGTGTGTGTGTGTGTGAGTGAGCAGGTCTGGAGAGAAGGTCTCTTGCATGGTGGAGCACATCAGCCTGAGCGACCCTGTGATCAGAGACTGGGGTAACTACCATGCATTTGTGAAATATTGCATTAAGAATCACTCTTAGGTCTTCAAGTGCAATTTCTTTTAGTACAGTCACAGCCAAAATACTAAACAAATCTTTAAAAAAGCCATTAAAAACTTAAAATTGATTGGTTCCATAAAAATACATAAGAAATTTGGAGTATTGGCTCATTTTGGTAGCAGTGATGAAGGTCGTTCTTTTTATTAAAAGACACAGTTTTTGTTGCCGAGCTTGGTGTCTATATAAAGCCAGCACATCTGAAAGTTCTTCAGACACAAAAATGGCTAAAACAAGGAACCTAACGCAGGAAACATGCCTGAAGATAAAGATTCTCAGCCAGGAAGGGTCCAGCTGCCGCCAGATAGCCTGGAAGTGCAGATGCAGTCCTTCAGCAGTTGGATCCACTCTGCAGAAATACAGACGAACCAACAGCTTGGAAGACAAACCAAGATCTGGGCGTCCGAGGGTTTCTTCAGCAAGAAATGACCGCATCCTGATCCGCATGTGCAGGCAAAACCACCGAATGACATCACAGGAGCTTCAGCAGCAGTGGTCAAACCAAACTGGTGTCCAGTGTTCCACCCGCACTGCACGTGGCCGACTTTTAGATCATGGCTTAAGGTCCTACAAGGCTATCAAGAAGCCCCTGATCAATGAGAGACAGAGGTTAGCCCGGTCGGACCAGGCACACAAGAACTGGACAGCCAGGAACTGGAAGAAGATTCTGTGATCAGATGAGTCCAGTTTCCAGCTTTATCTTCCTCCTACTAATGTGAGGGTATGCACATTAGTTTTGTTAGTTTTTCTTGTAAACAATAAACAAAAAAATGTAATTTGTATTTGTTTGTATCTGTCTCATGCAGCCACACCTTTTGGGAAACAAAAAAGATTTTTTTTTCCCACAAATATTTCATGATATTTGAGATTGTGTAAAATTTTAAGGGTGTCCGAAAACTTTTTTCCACCACTGTATATATTTTTGACAGACAGTACAACATATGCCATCATCACAAAATAGAAGACATACACATAATCCACTGTCCTGTTTTAAAATAAAAACATAAAACAAATACAAAAAAAAACAAACAAACCAAAAAAACAACAACTTGTGCCTCACATTAAAGTTTTACATTTGTCCTCTTATTCTACCACTCAATCTCTGTACTGGATCAGATCAGATCAGATCAGGTACATCTAGACAGACAGCCCCTCTACTGAAGTCAAGAAGGAGCCCCAGACCTGATCTCTGCCCATTGCTCTGAATGGGACTCGCTCCAAAGCAGCCGTTCTTGTCACTGGTTCAGTCCATTCCTTAAAACAGCAGGGAGCAGATGACCTCCAGTGTCTCAGAGTTATTCTACGTCCTGTAGTAGCAGCCAGATGTGTCCATAGTCTTTGTCCTCCAGTCAGAGTGTTATTGTCTGGCAGCAGACCCAGAACACACAGAGCTGGAGTCTGGGTGAGCTGTAATCTGAACAGATTATTTAAGAGGGGAACAGCCCTTTCCCACAGACACACTTTTTTCACATGAATATAACAAGAATACAACATGTACACACCTCACACCTCCAGCATGTCACTGTACCTTTTTAGTCTGTCTTTCTATCTTAACTGTCTGTCTGACCTGTCTATCTGTCTGATCTGTCTCTCTGTCTGTCTGACCTGTCTGTCTGCCGTCAGATCTGTCTCTTCCTGAGTCTGAGAGAAACAAGATCGTCATCGGAGCTTCAGGTCTGATTCTGGGTCTGATCTTATCTCTGGCTGGATTCATCTACTACAAGAGGAAGATGAAAGGTCAGTCTGCCGGACCAATTCAGACCAGTTTAATTTGTCTTGTTTAGGCCACTGAACCAGCTTATACCTTTGTTCACCAGTCCTGGTCAGTTTGTACAGGTCTAGACCACCTCAGGCCAGTTTGGACGAGTTATATCCAGTTTAGACCAGGATGGACCGTTCACTTTCAGGCCATTTTAGAACAGTTTAGACGAGTTCAAACCAGTTTAGACTGGTTATGACTAACTCTGACCAGTTGATATTAATTTAAAACAGTCCACACTGTTTCAGACCAGTGAAGGGCAGGTTGGACCAGATTAGTCTGGACTGGTCAGACAAATTCAGACCAGCTCAGACCAGTTCTGAAGTTCCTCCTGTCTTTAAATTAGGACGGATTCTGGTTCAGACCAGTTTAAACCAGTTTGTCCATCACAGAAACGAGCGTCTCTCCTCTGGTCTTTCCATTAGGACGGATTCTGGTTCAGACCAGTTTAAACCAGTTTAAACCAGTTTGTCCATCACAGTAACGAGCGTCTCTCCTCTGGTCTTCACATCAGGACGGATTCTGGTTCAGACCAGTTTAAACCAGTTTAAACCAGTTTAAACCAGTTTGTCCATCACAGTAACGAGCGTCTCTCCTCTGGTCTTTCCATCAGGATGGATTCTGGTTCAGACCAGTTTAAACCAGTTTAAACCAGTTTGTCCATCACAGTAACAAGCGTCTGTCCTCTGCTCTTTACATCAGGGTGGATTCTGGTTCAGACCAGTTTAAACCAGTTTAAACCAGTTTGTCCATCACAGTAACAAGCGTCTGTCCTCTGCTCTTTACATCAGGGTGGATTCTGGTTCAGACCAGTTTAAACCAGTTTGTCCATCACAGTAACGAGCGTCCCTCTGGTCTTTCCATCAGGACGGATTCTGGTTCCCACAAACTGAGGCAGGAATCCTGAAGCTTCATCCTGCTGAGGGAAAAGGCAGCTGGGAGGTGCAGCTGCTCTGCTGTGTTTTCAGTCCTGCCCCCTGCTGGGGAGGAGGACATCCAGGATGGAGCTCAGCTTCCTGCTCACAGCCTCAGCAGCAGCTGTTTGAAACCTTTAGTGCCTTAACAGATTATTATATTTCTGCTGGAGTGAGATGTCTTCTTGGTACAATAAACCTTTGGGCAACACTGTCACATGTGAATTTTAGCTGATAAATTATAATAATAACTTTATAAAATAGTAATCATTAAATACTTGGGTCATATCTTAAATGATCAAATGAATGATGTTGATGACATATACAGACAGCGACGCATGTTGTATGCACAAGCAAACATGTTGAGAAAAAGTTATTTTTCTGTTCGAATGAGGTCAAGATAGCCCTGTTTAGAGCCTATTGTACACCACTCTACACTGCCCCCTTGTGGGTCAACTTTAAGCAGAGCAGTATGCAGAAACTCCAGGTTGCTTAGAATGATTGTATGAGGATTCTACTTGGGAGGCCAAGGTTTTGTAGTGCCAGTGAAATGTTTTGTGGTGTAAGGGTCATTAGCTTTCATGCCCTACTGAGAAGGCTGACCTATAGGTTTATCTGCCGTCTGAATGTTTCAGAGAACATGCTTATCATGCTACTGACTAACCCTAACCCTAACCTAACCCTAACCCTAACCCTAGCCCAATCTGAGTGCTACCAAGTATCACTCAGGCATTTGGAATCATTGGTACAGGCTCTTGTTGTAGTCATTCTATGTGCTGATGTTAATTGGTTGATGTTATGCTGTCTTTTGTTGTGTGTTTGTATTGGACCTTGTGTCTGTTAATAATAAAGATTGATTGAATAAAGTACCTTCATGTATTCCCAGAAACAGGAACCATATAATAACAAGCCACAGTCAAATATTAGGTTAAACATCCCTATTAAGCACACCAAATCTGTTTTTCAGACATTTTTAATATATACCGCCCCAATTTACAGTGGTGGAAAAAAGTTTTTGGAGACCCCATGCATTTGTGAAATATTGCATTAGCAAATCACTCTTAGGTCTTCAAGTGCAATTTCTTTGAGTACAGTCACAGCCAAAATACTAAACAAATCCTAAAAAAAAGCCATTAAAAACTTCAAATTGATTGGTTCCATAAAAATACATAAGAAATTTGGAGTTTTGGGTCATTTTGGTACCAGTGATGAAGGTCGTTCTTTTTATTAAAAGACACAATTTTTGTTGCCAAGCTTGGTGTCTATATAAAGCCAGCACATTTGAAAGTTCTTCAGACACAAAAATGGCTAAAACAAGGAACCTAACGCAGGAAACACACCTGAAGATAAAGATTACACTGTCAACTATTTAGTTTGGTTAGTTTTTCTTGTAAACAATAAACAAAAAAATATAATTTGTATTTGTTTGTATCTGTCTAATGCAGCCTCACCTTTTGAAACACAAAAACGATTTTTCCACAAATATTTCATGATAATATTTGAGATTGTGAGATTGTGTCAAATTTTAATGTTCTCACAGTGGTTTTTCCACCACTGTGAGAACATTTTAGTTAAATGATAGTCTAATGTCTCATTTGTAGTGTCAATAATTCATTTATACCATTTTTAATCTTTTTATTGTTTAATTTGTCAAAATATGTCAAAAGTCTGGCATGGGCTTAATGGGTTCTTAATGTACCCTTTAAGCCCATGGCTGTTCCGAATGAGCCCACTTCATGATTTGTTGATAAATACATATATATATTTAAAAATCTTAACAATACAAACTTGTTCTATTAAAATATGTAATCTCTTAGCTCTCAATAGCTATTTTCATTTTGTCTCTACTCCTTTCCTCTGGCCTGTAAATGCCATTTGAAATAGGTGTGATCAGCCTTTTTGCTGTGTTGTCAACATAGAAAAAGCTAAACTTACAACATGTCTTCTTTGGAATGTAGCCAAAAAACTATTCATGAACAAAATCAAAATTAGAATGGAAATTACTCTTCAATACTTCATCTTTCAATACATGTTATCATTTTGTCTGTATCTCTAACCTACATTGTACTGTTGGCATTTAGAATTGGCCAAAATTTCTGGTTATCAAAATTAATGATACTATTGAGCACTTTCCATATACCCTGTGTATTATTTCTGTGCTGTTCTAACTGTTTGTGGTAATAATCCTTCTTACTGAGTCTCATTATACTTATTAATTTATTTTTATATTTTTTATATTTACACACACTTGAAATGAAAGTTTCACCCCCAAGAATAAAGCCTTCAAAACAAAATAACTCGTTGAACATCTCACACTGAGTTTGTTTATTAACTGAATTCTGATGACAATACAACTCAGTCAGGTATTTGTTTAGTCTCTTGGCTGTACAAGTTGCAAATTTTATTGGTCTGTTCCCCTACAATGGCAAGATACAGCCAATTGACTAATGACCATAGACGCCAAATAATTAATCTGAAGAGGCGGAACATCTCTAATGCCAGAACTGCAATCCAGTTAAATTGTTCCTTCAGAACTATCCAGAGGGTCTGGTCTCAGTATAGGAACACTGGATCCAGTGACAAAATCCTCGTACCTGGCCGCCAGAGGAAAACTACAGGCCGAGAGGACAGGAGGCTATTTTTGATGTCAAGGCTCTCCAGATTCAGCGATGCACGCCAGGTGACAGAGCAGTGGAATGCCTTCACAAATGCTAATGTGTCTGTGAGGACCACTAGGCGTCGTTTACATACACAGAAGCTATATAGCAGGTTTTCAAGGCAGAAACCTCTCATCTCTGTTCGTAACAGGCAACCAAGAGTGACCTGAGCCAAAAGGATCCAGAATTGGACAGTCCTGGATAACTGGGCCTTCATAGGGCCAATGCCAATTCACCCCTTAACTGTACCATTTGCCCCTACCCCTCCGTTTTGCGCGTTCACCCATAGGGGTAGGGATGTCCCAATTCTTGTTGAGGCGGAGGGGGAGGGTGGAGTGCTAGGGCTATATAGCCCTCCAAACAGAGTTTTTCCAGAGGCACACTCCAAAGCGAGTGCTACGAGAAATCTCCCACACTTCTCACACAATTAACACAAAAATCAATAAAGTCAGCGATTGTTTGTTTGACATTACACCACTACACCAGCTGGCTAGCATGTTGTGTGGCTAACGTTGGGCTAACTACAACAAAACTTGTTTACGGTCTATCATTCATACCTCAAGCTGATTCACCGGTGCTCCCAGGTGTCGAATTAAACAATAAGCCCCGAGAAGCCGTGGGTTACAGTGATTTTACAATGGCTGAGGGGCGTTCTTATCGGTGGCATGACGCGCAGCAGACACATCTCCTTACATTCTTCCGATTCGCTATTGACAACCGCCAAAAGATGCCAATTGCCCACGCAAGAGAGATTACCACAGCTGAAGACGTCAGTTTGAGATTGAGATTTACCGGCAAAAAAAAAAAAAATCATTGCGTGTTTACAACATCACTGATAACTAATGATGACGTTTCCGGGGATGAAGGGTTGTCCCGTTTCATAGGGGAGTCCCCTATCCCTTGTAACTTTGTTGCAAGGGGCAAGTGGCACTCGAAAAAGAGGGGTAGGGGTGAAAATAAGAAATTGGATTGGCCCATAGTGTTTTCGGTTTGGCCTGACAACAGATGACAGGCAGGTGAGATGTTGGCGAACAGCTGGTGAAGCTTTTGAACCGGAGGTGTTGAATTTCTGAACCAGAAGCAGCATATCCATAGCGGTGTGGGGCTGTATGAGTATCCATGGCTTGGGTGATTTGGTAGTTATTGACAGAAATGTGAATCACCAGAAATACACTGATGTGTTGGAGTCCAGCCTCCTACCATCTATCACCAACATGTTTGGGGACAGGAATCACCCATTTGTATTTCAGGATGACAATGCTCCTTGTCATAGAACCAGGGCTGTTGATGACTGGTTGGAACAACATGATATTCACAGGATGATCTGGCCTGCAAACATTATTGAAAATATCTGGAATGATATGTCTAAAGTGGTGGCAAAGGATCGTCCTACCTCCAAGCAATCTTTGATCAACTCAGTATTCCGTGCTTGGGCAAACATCAGTCCTGAACGCATCAGACAGCTATACAAATCATTGCCTCGCAGAATGACTGCTGTAATCAGGTCACGTTCTTATGCCACAAAGTATTAAGTTAAGCCAATGAATTTGGCTTAACTGTCAGCTTCAGCTCTTTTCTTTTCGTTAGCATTTTTTTGTCATTCTTTTCTCCCACCATCTCTGTCACCAGCCAGATGGAACCATTTCACCATCATGACTTCAGCATCTTTAACTGAGACTGAGGCAGTCACTGACAGTCACTTTTTGAAGGTATGGCCAAACCAACGTGGTTAGGATGTGGCCCTCATGTGTTTTGCCTTATCACATCTCAGCCAGAGGTGCCAGCTAGATGCCACATGTGGCCCAAAAGTCAGTGCTGTCAGGGTGGGTTTCGTCAGCCTGTTATTTCAGCCTGAAGGGTGGAGGTCAGTCAGATCACACGTGACGTTAGTGTTATGCCCTGTCTAGGGGTGCTGAGACACAACATAAAGAAGGCCCAATCTTCCCCAAGTCCCAAGTAGCCAGCAGGACAGCTTCTCAAAGTGAATAGTTTTTATTTACAAACTGAGAAAATAGTGAAAAAAAAAAAAAAAAAAAAACATGTAAGTGTAACTTCGGGGTGAACAAAGGCCAACATAACAAACAAAACAATTCTAACTGAAAAACAACAAACTCTAACCTTAACAAACGCTTACCTTCCTAACTTAACAAACAGGAGAAAATGGGTTAACTAAAATGGCAGTTCACCCCTACTGCTCTAACACAACTTTCACAAAATCTTTGACACAAAGGGATGGCTGGTTGGGAGATGAGGAGGATGAGGATGAGGAGAGCCTGCTGCTGCTGCCGCTGCTGCCATGACCATCTCCATCTTGGGCCTTATATAGCTCTTCTCCTGCTTAATCAGCCAATCCTGGGCCTGAAGAGCCTCAGCCAATCGAGCGTCACTTGGAGCCCATGTGCTAAAACAAAGATAGGAAAAAAGAACAGAGCATACTCCAACAAAAAAAAAACTGCACTGAACGACAACTGTGCTAACATTAGAGACGCGCGAGCTCACAGGCAGTGAGTCACTTCTTCTCCTTCACAGATTAAATCTCATTTTGTTGTTCACCTGAAATGACAGATTACAAGCAGCCATAATTTAGTTTACAGTTTAACAGGGATTATTTGGTGGTGGTGGTGGTGATGGTGGTGTGTGTGTGTGTGTGTGTGTGTGTGTGTGTGTGTGTGCGCTGCTCGTCGTTTCTCGATGAGATAAAAGCTCCGCCCACTGATGTCACTCCACCGGGAACAAACCGCCAGCTGCCCTTTTTTGTGTTCCAATTGTTTCAATATTTTTTTTAATAATCACGTTTTTACATTTTTCCATCTTCAGACTGAAACGTTCGAGTGAGACACAACCTGCGGCCACCAGGGGGCAGCATGACGCAGGTCGGCAGGGAAGTGAGAACAGAGAAAAACTCAGAATATGTGAGACTGAAGTCCTAAATTTACAAGAAAAAGAACTAGGAGGTTGAATTTGTAATTTAATGGGGAAAAAAAACACAAATACATGAGAAAAAAAACAGAAAAACTCTGAGATTTGAGTTGTAAATTTTAAAGAAAAAAATCAGAAAAATAGTTTTTCTACCATGGAAGTGAGTTTTTTTTCTTTTAAATCTATGAGTCATGATCTCAGAATTTTCATGTTTTTTTTTTTTCTCATAAATTTCCGACTTTTGTATCAGAGAGAGAGTTTTTCCCTCCCGGCTGCAGCTCCGACGCACCGCCCTGAAGCCCAAAGACCAAAAACCAAAAACCACAAACCAAACCTGGTGTTTCCCAAACATTGGCAATAAAAAGTAGTGACCCAACCCTGACCTCTGACCTCTGACCCCTGGCTCACCGGACACCAGAGATGCTCACAGCCTGGACACGGACGCCTGCGAAAGACTGTTCTTTATCTCTGTTGTATAACCCCTTTTCTGTAACTCTGTTCTTTAGTTCTGCTCAGTGTCTACCTGGAGACTGATGATGTCACAGAAAGCTGTGCTGTGATTGGTGGCTGTGTGTGTGAGCCAACATTTGGACAGAGAACTTGCTCCTGTTTGTGTTAGTTTCCAGCAGAGAGTGAAGTCAGCGCTGAGCCCCACACCGAGATGAAGAGCTTCCTCATCCTCTCCTGGCTGCTGTGTGTCCGAGCAGAAGGTCAGCACAGCTTCTCACCTGCTGCACTCTCACCTGACAGCTACACAACAACTAATTGACTGATTGATTGATTGAAACCTTTATTTATTCTCGGAAGACAGTTGAGGTTTCCCTCTTTTACAATGCTGCCGAGATACACTTTAAAATACATCAACAACAAATAGGATATACCTCATACATTATAATGACAGGAAATACACATAATAAACAGAAAGAAAAGGAAATACACATAATACACCGTTAATAAAGTTATAAAACTGGCTTATGCAGAATTAGGAATGTGCCTGGACTTCAGTTAAAACAGTTACAATTAGAAACACAGTGGCTAGTGATAATAGAGTTAAATTCAGCATAAGAGGGTAGACTTTCCAGTTTTAAAGTGCTTTGGAGAGCATTCCAGGATTTTGGGCCACCATGAGCAAAGGCAGTCTTCCCCAGTTCTGAGCTACCCCGGGGGAAACATTAAGTCACTGGAGCGGGTCAGGTGAGGACCTGTTTTCCATTCCAATAAGGTGCCGCTTGTTTGGCTCTGCTGTTTCCTGTCCAGGTCCTCATGAGGGCATTGTTATCGCTGGCTGTTCAGACACTGATGCAGAGGAAATGTATGGCCTGGACGGTGAGGAGCGATGGTACGCCGACTTCAAGAACCACAGAGGAGTCATTGCTCTGCCCAAGTTTGCAGATCAGGCGAGCTACACAGGATTTTATGAACTGGCTGAGGCTCAACACGAGCTCTGCAAACACAACCTGGCAGCAGATCGTCGTGCCTACAAGAACCCACCACCTGAGCTCGGTAAAGACATAACTCTAAAACTGTTCACATTTATCATGCTGTCATTAAAGGGACAGTTCAGATTTATTGACAGAAGGTGGTATATACTGTACATTGGCAAGAAAAAGAATGTGAACCTTTTGGAATTTCATGGTTTTCTGAATAAATTTGTCAATAAATGTGATCTGATCTTCATCTAAGTTGAGGGTATTGACAAACATAATGTGTCTAAAATAATAACACAAAAAATTCTGATCTTTCATGTCTTTATGGAACACACTCATTCAACATTCAAAATGGCAGTGGAAAAAGTAAGTCAACCCTTAGAATTAATAACTGGTTGACCCCCCCTTGGCAACAATAACCTCAACCAGGCGCTTCCTGTAGCTGTGGATCAGACCTGCACATCGTTGAGGAGGAATTTTAGCCCGTTCTTCCTGGCAGAACTGCTTTAGCTCTGTCATATTCTTTGGACGTCTCATGGGTATGGCTCTCTCCAAGTCAGTCCACAGCATCTCTGTTGGGTTGAGGTCTGGGCTCTGGCTTGGCCACTCCAAAAGGCAGATTTTGTTTTCTGAAGCCATTCTGTTGTGTACTTGCTCCGATGTTTTGGGTCGTTGTCCTGTTGCATCACCCACCTTCTACACAGTTTCAGCTGACGTACAGACATTCTCACATTATCCTGACGAATTGTCTGATATACTTGGGAATTCATCTTCCCCTCAATGATTGCAAGCTGGCCAGGCCCTGATGCAGCAAAGCAGGCCCAAATCATGATGTTTCCTCCACCATACTGTAAGATAAGAGATAAGATATTCCTTTATTAGTCCCACAGTGGGGAAATTTCATGCATTACAGCAGCAAAGTGGATAGCAAGATATGAAGCATGATTTACAATATAACAGATAATAAATAGCAAAAACCAATATAAGCATTATAAACAAGGAATATAGAAAAAAAATAGAAACATGAACAATTTAAACAACAGAAGAAAATAACCGAAACCTGAGGAACAACACGCTCCGACGGAGGTTCAGAGTTAGTGTGAAACTATGAGACCAAGACCGTCGACAGAACCTGACGCCCGGTACTGGGAATTCAGGAACTGTCAGACTTGATCCAGCCTTATGGAATCACCCTTTCCCTCCCGTCTTTACGTGTTATCTACCAGTAGTGCAGTGTGTGTGTGTGTGTGTGTGTGTGTGTGTATGTGTGTGTGTGTCGCTGAAGGAGCTCTCCAGTGTAGTTAAAGTGTCCTGCAGGGGATGGGAGTCATTCTCCATCATGGATGACAGCTTAGCCATCATCCTCCTCTCACCTACCACCTCCACTGAGTCGAGGGGGCATCCCAGGACAGAGCTGGCCTTCCTGATCAGTTTATCAAGTCTCTTTCTGTCAGCCGTCGAGATGCTGCTCCCCCAGCAGACCACTCCATAAAAGATGGCTGATGCCACCACGGTGTCATAAAAGGTCTTCAGGAGTGCCCCCTGCACTCCAAAAGACCTCAGTCTCCTGAGCAGATAGAGTCTGCTCTGGCCTTTCTTATAAAGTGCAGTTGTGTTGTGTGTCCAGTTCAGTTTATTGTTCAGGTGAACACCCAGGTACTTCCCTTGATGTTCACCGGTGTCGGGGGGCAGAGTGCTCGTCTGCGGAAATCCACCACCAGTTCTTTGGTTTTCCCCGCGTTGATCTGGAGGCAGTTCCGCTGGCACCAGTCCACAACGTCCTGCGTCAGTTCTCTGTACTCTCTGTCGTCCCCCTCTGTGATGAGGCCGACGATTGCAGAGTCATCAGGGAACTTCTGCAGGTGACAGGTGGGTGTGTTGTATGAGAAGTCTGCAGTATAGAGGGTGAAGAGGAACGGAGCCAGGACCATTCCCTGCGGGGCCCCCGTGCTGCAGACTACGGTGTCGGACACACAGTCCCGGGTCCTCACATACTGTGGACGGTTGGTGAGATAGTCCAGAATCCAGTGTGTGAGGTGGTGGTCCACCCCGGTGTGTTCCAGCTTGTCTCTCAGAAGTACAGGTTGTATGGTATTAAAAGCACTGGAGAAGTCAAAAAACATGATTCTCATAGTGCTCCCAGGTTTCTCCAGGTGAGAGAGAGCTCGGTGTTGGAGGAAGATCACGGCGTCATCCACCCCAATGCCAGGCTGGTAGGCAAACTGAAGTGGATCTAGTGATGGTCCCACCACAGTTGTTCAGTTTACAGTTGGGATGATGTTTTCATGATGATATGCCGTGCCCTTTCTCCACCAGATGTAGTGCTGTGTGTTTTTTCCAAATAGTTCTATCTTAGTTTCATCAGTTCCACAAAACATTTTGCCAATACCACTCTTTTTAGTAAGCAATGGCTTCCTTCGTGGTGTCCTGCCGTAGATACCGTGCTTGTTCAATGTTTTACGTATTGTAGACTCATGAGCACAGATGTCACACAGTTCCAATGATGTGTTCAAATCTTTGTCTGTCATTCGGTGTTGTTTCTTTACCTCATTGATGAGTCTTCGTTGTGCTCTTGGTGTCATTTTGACTGGGCGCCCACTTCTTGGTAGAGTAGCAACAGTCCCAGAGTGTCTCCATGTGTAGACTGTTTGCCTAACTGTAGATTTGTGAGTCTCTAAAGTCTTTGAAATAACTTTGTAACCCTTGCCAGCTTTATGTAAATCAACAGTTTTTGATCATAGATCCTCTGAAAGCTCTTTTTGGCGAGGCATGGCTCACATAAGCATGTTCTTGTACAGAGCAAACTCCAAAAGTGTGAGGGGTTTTTATCAGTCAGAGTAGCTGTAGCCCACACCTCCAAACTAATTATCTTAACGAGACTCCAGGTGTGCTAAAACCTGACTCCAATTAGCTTTTTTGAGGTCTTTAACTCAAGGGCTCACATACTTTTTCCACAAGCACTATTAGTTTTTTTGGTTGTTCTCAATAAATAAATGAAAGATCAAAAAAAAATGTTGCGTTATTATTTTAGACAGTCTGTTCAATAAGTTGTTGCAGATGTTTCATGTTCCTGATCAAAATGAGATATGACGTTCTAATGAGAAACAAACATGTTTCCTGTGTGTGTGCAGACGCTCCTCACAGCACCATCTACACCAGAAACCGTGTGGAGCTCGACGTGGAGAACCACCTCATCTGCCACGTGAGCGGGTTCTTTCCCGCTCCTGTCTCCGTCTACTGGACCAGGAACGACCAGAACGTGACCGAGGGAACCAGCATCAACACCCCGTACCCCAGCAAAGACGGAACCTTCACCCAGATCTCCACCCTGAAGTTCACCCCCCAGCAGGGAGACATCTACAGCTGCACGGTGCAGCACCCAGCTCTGGAGCAGCCGCTGACCCGAGTCTGGGGTGACGCACCTTTCTCACCTAGCTACCCCTGAGCTGAGCCTGCTGCTAACCTGTTAGCCTGCTGCTAACCTGTTAGCCTGACCCCACCCTGCTGCTAACCTGTTAGCCTGCTGCTAACCTGTTAGCCTGACCCCACCCTGCTGCTAACCTGTTAGCCTGCTGCTAACCTGTTAGCCTGACCCCACCCTGCTGCTAACCTGTTAGCCTGCTGCTAACCTGTTAGCCTGACCTGACCCTGCTGCTAATCTGGTGGTTGCCATGGCAGCGCGCATAGACGCAGCGGCTACAGCTCTCCACTATATGTTTTTGTATGTGTGAACGGTTGTGTTTTTAGCTTAAAACACCACCTTATGTTGGGCAATGTACGCGTACAGTCGTCAGCACCTTTTGAGCTTGTGATTGTGCTGCGAGGTACCAATTTCGGCGGACTTTCATCGCTACCAGGACATTCTGGAGGACGCCGTTAGAACACCGGGGTCTCTGTGGATAGTTCTTCCCAGCGACAAGTCCAGGAGGAAACGTAAACAAGCAAAGGAAACAACAGTTATCAGGACCTTTTGAGCTTGGGATTGCACTGCGGGATGCCAATTTCACCGGACTTTCATCGCTGCCAGGACATTCCGGAGGACGCCGAGGCTGCAGGGCCGGCACGTTGACACGGCTGAAAGGACAGCCCTTTGGGCCGCCGCCTCCCAGCTTTTTCCAGCGCCAGGTCCACGGCGAACACGGGATGACGAACTGTGCTTGCACATCCAACAAGTGTTTCCGTGACTGTTGCATTTTTTCTGATATCAGAGACATGGCTGCAGCCAGCTATTACTGGACTTGGCTATTCAACTAGCAAGATGCACGATGCTCTCTATTCTCCCCTGCACCGAAAGGACTGAGCCCTAATTTCGTTGCATTATTATACGTATATGATTGTGCAATGACAATAAAAATCTATCTATCTATCTATCTGTTAGCCTGACCCCACCCTGCTGCTAACCTGTTAGCCTGGCCCCACCCTGCTGCTAACCTGTTAGTGAGCAGACTGAAGCTAAAGCTAACCTGTTATCTAGCAGATTAAAGCTAACTGGTGTTGGTGTGTTGTTCATGCAGATGTGGAGCAGGACCAGCCGGGGATTGGACCTGCGGTGTTTTGTGGACTGGGTCTGACCGTGGGTCTGCTGGGCGTGGCCACAGGAACCTTCTTCCTCATCAAAGGAAACGAATGCAGCTGACTGATGCAGCTCAATGCTTAGTTCTCAATGCAGAGTTCTCAAGGTAGAGTTCTCAATTCTTAGTTCTCAATGCAGAGTTCTCAAGGCAGAGTTCTCGATGCAGAGTTCTCAATGCAGAGTTCTCAATGCTTAGTTCTCAATGCAGAGTTCTCAATGCAGAGTTCTCACTGCTTAGTTCTCAAGGCAGAGTTCTCAATGTAGAGTTCTCAATGCAGAGTTCTCAATGCTTAGTTCTCAAGGCAGAGTTCTCAATGTAGAGTTCTCAATGCAGAGTTCTCAATGCAGAGTTCTCAATGTAGAGTTCTCAATGCAGAGTTCTCAATGCAGAGTTCTCAAGGCAAAGTTCTCAATGCAGAGTTCTCAATGCAGAGTTCTCAAGGCAAAGTTCTCAATGCAGAGTTCTCAATGCAGAGTTTTTAACATCACTTCTCAGCCAGTTTGTGTTACATGACGAGGAACGTATGAGAGGGGGAAAAAAACCTCAAAAATTCTTACTTTATAAAGTCATAAACTCACACATTTGCGAGAAAAATCTTGAAAATTCCGAGATTATAAAGTTGTTAGTTGTTTTATTTTTTATTTTTTTTTTTTTTTTATTTTGGGTCAAGGAACCACATGACTTCTGTTTGCAAGCTTGGATCAGCCTGATCACACAGAGACGCTGCAGGGACGCCACAACACCTCATCCAGGCTCATTTGTCTGTTTGTTACTCCATGTTTTTTGACTTTTGATTTTTGTGTGTTGTGGAAGAAGTTTTCCCAGCTGCTTTAGGCCTGAACAAATGACGTCCAGTTTTAAGACTGGTTTTTAAAACCAGTCTTAAAACCCATTTTTACTCATTGGCTTTTAACCCAGCATGAGACGTCGCTCTGTTTTATTTGTTCTATTGTTTATATTCCTTTTTACTGTTTTATTACTTTTACTGTTTTGTTGTTTTATGATCGTTTATACACATTGATTTTAAATTCCAGCATCAGACCTGGCTCTGTTTTAATTTGTTTTAATTTGTTTGATTGTTTTTATTCTTTCTATTGTTTTATTGCTCTGTTTTAATTTGTTTGATTGTTTTTATTCTTTCTACTTTTCTTTCTGTTTTGCTGTTTTATTTTCATTTTTGTACAGCACTTTGTTTCAGCTGTGGTTGTTCTTAAAGTGCTATATAAATAAAGCTGAGTTGAGTTGAGTTGAGTCTGTGGCTGTAGGTGTTTTTTCAGTAACAAATAAATTCCAACATGTTACTGAGGACTGAAATCAGCCTGCAGGTCCGACCTTTGTGCTCTGAAACTACAATAAATTTATTTATATTTGTGCAAAACTTGCCTCCATGAATTCCTTTACTTTCTGACAGGTTTTAACAAGTGACTAATGATAGTCAGACATCCACTCTCTGACCATGGTGCTGCGATATGAGCCGGTTTGGACAGACTGAGAGCCGTTTCCTCTGTTCTGTCAGTCCCATCACATACAGACAGGAGGCGCTGTGACTGAGACAGACAGCTGGATGTCTGTTCAAACAGTTTTCAACAGAACAGCAACTCCTTCTGGTCTGGCTGCTCAGAGACTGAATCCTGCGGGAAAAAACTTCAAACCTCAATGAACAGCTGGGGCTTTTATTTGCTTCAGTAACAGAATCCAAGCAGCCGAGATCTGGAACAAGTCTAGAAGAGAGCTGCCTTTAATTCCTTTTTTGCCAGACTCTCATTTAGCAAAGACAGGAAATACTATGAAAATGTTGATTTAAATCAGTCAGTTTCATAGTATCAGTCATCTTTAGTCAGATAGCCTCATGTATAAAATTATTAGATTAGATTAGATTAGTCTTTATTGTCCCCGAGAGGCAATTTGATTTGCAACAGCAGTTGACAACCAGATTCATACCATAAAAAAACCCAGTGCAATACATAAAACATAAATAAAAATAATAAATGTCATCAGCTGAGTTATCATGACCATAGATGTACAGTACAAAGACACAAGCCTAAAGCTTATTTAGAAACCCTACAGCTGAGGGAACAAATGATCTGAGGTACCTGTTTGATTTGGCCCTCTTAGGGAGGGTATACCTCTTTCCCGACAGCAAAAGCTGAAACGCAGCATAAAGAGGGTGATGTGGGTCTGCCGAGACGACCTTTGCCCTGTGAATGGCTCTTGCTTGATAAACATTGTCAAGCTGCTGCAAGCTAGTGCCAGTGATTTTCTGGCAAAGTTTAAGAATGCCTCCCAGCCGATTTTTATTAGTGATGCTAAGGTTTCCATACCAGCAAATCACTGCTAAAGTTAAGATCGACTCAATAAAAGATGAATAAAACATTTTTAAAAGCAATCTGTCAACATTAAAATCCCTCAGCTTCCTTAGAAAGAACAGTCTCTGATTTTTGCAAATAATGGCAAGGTTGGCCTCAAAAGTCAGTTTATCATCCAGGATGGTACCCAAGTACTTGTACTGGCTTACAATCTCAACAGCTGTACCATTAATGAAAGTGGTTTTTGGAATAGGTGGATTCTTTCGAAAATCAATCAGCATCTTTAGTTCTTTAGTTTTACTGACATTTAGTTGTAAGCATGAATTATCGCACTATTCAATGAAATTGTCCATGACAGAGCCGTGCCCCGCTTCATGGTCCTGCAAGAGGCTGACAATAACCGAATCATCTGCAAACTTTACGATGAACCTTGAATCATCTGTGTTCTAACAATCATTTGTCTACAGCACAAAAAGTAAAGGTGACAAGACACACCCTTGGGATGAGCCGGTAGCGCATGTCATGGCATCAGACAGAGTGCCACTGACACAAATTCTTTATGACCTCAGTCAGGAAGTCGACCAGCCAACATATAGGGCCTTATCTTGTGCCACCCGCTACCCGCTGTCACTACCCGCTACCTGGCATCCTATAATCCAGGCAGCGGTGTGTTCAGCCTGTGTGTGTTCCTGCTGCTGTGCAGGGCCTGTTGTTACTGATGATACTGCAGAGACAGACCCTGCGTTCCAGTACCCATACTACCATACTATTTAGTAGGGAAAAAAAGATTTAGTATGTCCCAGTACATAGTATGTCAGATGCAGTATGCCAAGAGTACCAGGATGTTCTACTACATCCGGTCAGATTTCACAGTATGGATTTCAGCATGCTGCTCTGGCCATTCTGACCCACAATCCTTTGCGCAGCAGACATTACCTCGCACTGACTGAGCTGCGTGTACAAGCCACGCCCACATACGGACGACAACAAAACACACATATCACACAAAACTCGCTCAGGTACAGCAGCAGCGACAGAGGACAGCGCAGTATGAAACAGCACCGCCATTTTGACAACAACATTCAGATGTGGAGCTACGGACGGAGGAGGAAGTGAGCGAGAGGGGCGGAGCTCAGGGAGGACGGATGTAGTGTGTCCCAATAGTATGCATACACATGCATATTGCATACTAAACTACATACTTTGTAAGGGAAGCTGCAGTACATACTAAAAGTAAAAAGTATAAGTATGCGATTTGGAACGCAGGGTCACAGCTGCAGCCTTCAGGTCGTGCAGTCTGCCCGGCAACAGGTGATGCTGGTCATGTGATCAGCGTGTGGCTCCTGGGTTGGTTTTTGTAGCAGGACTCAGTTTGAGCTCTGTCAGTGTTTGTTCAGTCAGCAGAGGAACATGGCTTCATCCTTTCTGGGCTTTTCCCTCCTCTTCCTCAGCCTGAACGCAGCAGGTAGGACCACTACTGCTAAAAGTACTGCTAAAAGTACTGCTACCACTACTGCTAAACGTACTGCTACCACTACTGCTAAAAGTACTGCTACCACTACTGCTAAAAGGACTGCTAAAAGTACTGCTACCACTACTGCTAAAAGGACTGCTGCCACTACTGCTAAAAGGACTGCTACCACTACTGCTAAAAGTACTGCTACCACTACTGCTAAAAGGACTGCTACCACTACTGCTAAAAGGACTGCTACCACTACTGCTAAAAGTACTGCTACCACTACTGCTAAAAGGACTGCTACCACTACTGCTAAAAGTACTGCTACCACTACTGCTACCACTACTGCTAAAAGGACTGCTAAAAGTACTGCTACCACTTCTGCTAAAAGGACTGCTAAAAGTACTGCTAAAAGCACTGCCACCACTACTGCTAAAAGTACTGCTACCACTGCTGCTAAAAGTACTGCCACCACTACTGCTGCCACTACTGCTAAAAGTATTGCTACCACTACTGCTACAACTACTGCTAAAAATATTGCTACCACTACTACTAAAAGTACTACTGCCACTACTGCTAAAAGTACTGCTACCACTGCTGCTAAAAGTACTGCTACCACTACTGCTAAATGTACTGCTACAACTACTGCACAGTACTGCTACCACTACTGCTAAAAGTACTGCTAAAAGTACTGCTACCACTACTGCTAAAAGTACTGCTACCACTACTGCACAGCACTGCTACAACTAATGCAGCAATACTTAAATAACTAGTTCATCAGTACTCAAATAACTACTTCATCAATACTTAAATAAGTAGTTTGGACCAATACTTCATCAATACTTAAATAACTACTTCATCAATACTTGAATAACTAGTTAGGACCAGTACTTCATCAATATATCAGTAACTGATCAGTATGTTGAGTGATGTGTTTTTTTTTTTCCAGATGGATTCATGGAATATGATTTGTGGCGCTGTGCGTTTACCTCCCCTGAGCTGAAGGACATCGAGTTCACCTTCTCGACACATTTCAATAAGATGGAGTTAGTCAGGTTCAGCAGCTCAGTGGGCAAATTTGTCGGCTTTGACAAATATGGCTTTCACACTGCAGAGATATTGAACAACAACACTGCATTCCTGGCACGGTATAGAGGAGAGAAGGAGAGATACTGCAAACCCAGCATTGACATGTGGTACTCTGGCATGCTGACTAAGAAAGGTGAGCTGCTCTTCTCTCTCCACCATCATCATCATCATCACCATCATCATCATCATCACCTCTGTAAATAAAACATCACTGAGTACAATCACCACCACACACCTCTCACTGGTCACAGTTATTGATTATTGATTATTAACAGAACAGTATTGATCCAACAGAGTGAAAACAGGGAATCTCATTTAGTGTTCCTACTGCTTTAACTTCAGTTTGAATAAAGTTTGTTCCTACATGTGTATCTGCTGCTGACATGATTTCCCGAATGAAATAACTACATTTCATTTCTCTAACAGATTGTGTCTTTTGATTTAATGGAATTTTAATTGAAAATAATGTTAATGGTATTCAGCAGACTGTCTCTAAACTATTTTAATAATTTGTTCGTATGCACCTACAGTATTAATATAACTAAAAGGTATCTGTATTTTTGAATAAAAATCAATCCTGTGTTGTAAAAAGTGAAAATATTCCTCATGAAGGTTTCCTGCCTGTAAACCTGAAGTGCCGTGGCGCCCTCTGCTGGAAACATACTGACACTACAGTCCTGCTGCCAAAGCTAAAACTGTAGGCTTTAGGGGGAGGGGTGGGTCTTCATAATGTGTTCTGTTACAATTACAAATTACCTTCTGAAAATATTCAAAATATCACAATATAATAGAGATGTAATGTGATTACTCTCAGTGAGTTTTGGATTACCTCAGAGACAAATATGAAGAAAAGATGAAAGAGAAGAGAATAACGTGACTTTTACTGGAGTTTATTTTGTAAAATTGGAAGCTGAGCAAAGTGAACCTGCTGCTCTAAATCATCGACAGCTTTCATCTTGTCTTAACCTCACTAATTAAGCTAAATCTAATAAATATAATGAGTTAAATATGATAGATTAATAGTTTGGTTAAAATCATAGAAGAGATAAACACAGACCTGTGTCCTTAGCAACCAGGACAAACTGATAGTAAATTAAATGTTTTTTACTGGAAGTGACTGAAATGTGTGATGCTGTTTTTGTGGTGCAGGAGGCGGGACAAGCGTCCCGGGTTGGGGCCCGCCCCCCCACAGCGTCCCGGGTTGGGGCCCGCCCCCCCACAGCGGGCCGGGTGGGCACCCCACACCCGACTGTCAGGTTCTCCTCCTTTCCTGGTTAAACTCAGAGTCTCAGGGCTGCTGCCTCCACGCTGCAGTGGCACTGGCAGTGGACGAGGCTCTGTGGTTACAATACCAATACAATATCATGTAAAAACATCTGGCTGAGATTATTTTAAAAACATAGTCCTGAAAAATAATCCCTGTTTTCTCAAAGTGAACTGATAATCTGATCATGTGTTGTTGTTTTCCTCTCTAACTGAACTGATAATCTGACTATGTGTTGTTGTTTTCTTCTGTAACTGAATTGGAGTACAGAGACTTTGTGATATCGTGTCTTGTCTGGGTTATATGTTTGTGTGCACTTCCTGTTTTATTTTGTAGGATTGGCCTTGTGTATGTTGTTTGTATTTACTTCCTTTTGGTTTCTCGCTAGTTTTTTCCCACACACCTGTGCCCTGATTGTACTTAGTCTTGGCCTATTTATTCCCTGTGTGTCTTCGTATCCTCTGCCAGATTGTCATTGTCTCCCCAGTGTGTACATGCTCTCCAGCCTTCATTTCTCTGTGTCAGCTTTTCAGGTTTTGGACCTTGTTTGGATTTTTGGACTTTGGTTTTTGCTCATCCCCTAATTGGACTGGTTTACCTTCTCTGTCTGCCTTCCCGAGTATGACCCTGGATTGGAAAAGTAAAGTTTTTGTCCTTACTAACTGTTTTGTGCCTCTTGAGTGTTTCTCTGAATCTGAGTCTCTGTTTGATTCAGAAACTTTAGACGTTGATTACAAAACTCCTTTTACTGTGTTCCATCTCTGTCCGAGCTGCGACTGCACTGACAATACTGCAGTAACTAGAGCCACTACTACTACCGTTACTACTACTGACACTACTGCAGTAACTAGAGCCACTACTACTACCGTTACTACTACTGACACTACTGCAGTAACTAGAGCCACTACTACTACCGTTGCTACTAATGACACTACTGCAGTAACTCGAGCCACTACTATTACCATTGCTACTAATGACACTACTGCAGTAACTAGAGCCACTACTATTACCGTTACTACTACTGACACTACTGCAGTAACTAGAGCCACTACTACTACCATTACTACTACTGACACTACTGCAGTAACTCGAGCCACTACTACTACCGTTGCTACTAATGACACTACTGCAGTAACTAGAGCCACTACTACTACCGTTACTACTACTGACACTACTGCTACTGCTGCTGCTACTACTACTACTGCTACTACAACTATTGCTATTACTGCTACTAGTGCTACTACTGCTACTACTACTACTGCTACTACTACTACTACTACTACTGCTACTAATGCTGCCACTACTGCTATTACTGCTACTGCTACTACTGCTACTGCTACTAGTGCTACTACTGCTACTGCTACTACTACTACTAGTGCTACTACTATTAGTGCTACTGCTACTGCTACTATAACTGCTACTAAAGCTACTGCTACTACTACTGCTAATAGAGCCAGTGCTGCCCTCTGCTGGTCACATATTGATACTGCAGCTAATACTGCTACTAATACTAATACCACTGCAGGAGCCAGTAATACCAGTAAAACAAGTTTGAGAATCCCTGATTTATTCTACCAGTGGTCCCTTCTGGTGGGAGTCACACCCACATGATAATAATAATCATAATCATAATCATAATCATAATAATCACAACAATAATAATCTCTCTGGTGCCAGTCCCCCCCCTCTGATGTCATGCTGATGATGATGATGATAATAGGTAGGTAGATAGGTGGGTAGGTAGGTACTTTATTAATCCCAGGGGGAAATTCAAGTTTCACAGCAGGCTTAATACAACAATGGACAACAGTTAAGATTAAAACAAAGAAAAATACCCAAGTTCTCAATAAAAGCAAGGTGCAAGGAGTAAAGAGAGTGCAAGAGAGAAAGGTGCCATATCAAAAACCATAGAGCCAGTCACAGACACAGTCCACCGGGGGGGAGGTCAGCACATGGACGAATTGTGAAGTCTCATGGCAGTGGGTAGGAAGGAGCATCTGTGCCTTTCAGTTGAACACCTAGGCAGAGTGAACCTGTTGCTGAACAGACTCCTGTGCCTGGCCAGAGTGTCATAAAGTGGATGAGAGGAGTTGTCCATAATCGCCAGAAATCTCCTCAGCATCCTCCTCTCAGCCATCATACCCCCAGGATCCAAGTTGGTCCCAAGAACAGACCCAGCCTTCTTCAGCAGCTTGTTTATTTTATTCTCATCTGCAGCCTTCATGCCGCTGCCCCAGCATGAGATTGCAAAAAAGAGAGCACTCTCCACCATTCAGCATAGGGCCCTGGACGTCAAAAGACCTGAGCCTTCTCAGGAAGTGGAGGCGACTGTCCTTTTTTACACAGCCAGAGTGTTCTCACTCCAGTCCAACTTGCTGTTAATGTGGACTCCCAGGTACTTGTAGGACCGTACAATCTCCACATCCTCCCCCCAATAGAGACTGGAGAGATTGGTATTTAATTCTCCTGAGGTCCACAGTCATCTCCTTTGTTTTTTTAATGTTGAGATGCAGGTAGTTCTTACCGCACCACTCTGCAAAGTCACTGACTAGACCTCTGTACTCCCCCTCCTGCCCTTCTCTAACACATCCAACAATCACAGTCATCCGCAAACTTCTGGAGGTGACATAAGTCAGAGTTGTAAGTGAAGTTGGATCTGATGATGATGATGATGATGATGATGATGATGTTTCTGGTCCCAGTGCCCCCCTCTGATGTCACGCTGAGCTCGGTGACACCCCCTGGTGGGAAACACACCCACATGCTGATGTGCAGCGTCTACGGCTTCTACCCCAAACTCATCAGTGTGAAGTGGCTGAGAGACGGAAAGGTCACGACCTCTGATGTCACTTCCACTGAGGAGCTGGCGGACGGTGATTGGTACTACCAGATCCACTCCCACCTGGAGTTCACGCCCAGGTGAGTCCAGAGGCCTCAGAGCAGCTCAGCTGAGCTTCAGCATCAACACACACCAACACCTGACTCTGTGTGTGTGTGTGTGTGTGTGTGTGTGTGTGTGTGTGTGTGTGTGTGTGTGTGTGTGTGTGAGTGAGCAGGTCTGGAGAGAAGATCTCCTGCATGGTGGAGCACATCAGCCTGAGCGAGCCTGTGATCAGAGACTGGGGTAACTACCTGTCTGACCTCTCTGTCTGTCTGTCTGACCTGTCTGTCTTTCTGCCTGTCTGTCAGACCTGTCTTTCTGTCTGTCTGACCTGTCTGTCTGCCGTCAGATCCGTCTCTTCCTGAGTCTGAGAGAAACAAGATCGCCATCGGAGCTTCAGGTCTGATTCTGGGTCTGATCTTATCTCTGGCTGGATTCATCTACTACAAGAGGAAGATGCAAGGTCAGACCAGTTCAGACCAGTTTAAATTGTTTTGTTTAGGCCACTGGACCAGTTTATACCTTTGTTCACCAGTCCTGGTCAGTTTGTACAGGTCTAGACCACCTCAGGCCAGTTTGGACCAGTTATGACCAGTTTAGACCAGGATGGACCGTTCACTTTTAGGCCATTTTAGAGCTGTTTAGATGAGTTCAAACCAGTTTAGACTGGTTATGACCAACTCTGACCAGCTGATATTAATTTAAAACAGTCCACACTGGTTCAGACCAGTGAAGGGCAGGTTGGACCAGATTAGTCTGGACCGGTCAGAAAAATTCAGAGCACTTCAGACCAGTTCTCACTGGTTTACAATAGTTCAGACTGGTTTGGACCAGATCAGGTAATTTCAGACTGGTTGAGACCAGATAAGTCAGGTTTAGACTGATTGACTGGTTCAGGGAACACCGTTCAAACCAGCTCAGACCAGTTATAAATTATTGAGACCAGTTCACACTGGCTCAGACCAGTTTAACCAGTAAACAGATGTCTGTCCATAAAAATGACATGCCTTTTTTCTTGTGTTTAAGTAGGCACAGACTTTGGTTCAAACCAGTTTGGATCAATTTAAACCAGTTTGTCTGTCCATCACAGTAACAAGCGTCTCTATTGTCTTTACATCAGGACGGATTCTGGTTCAGACCAGTTTAAACCAGTTTGTCCATCACAGTAATGAGCATCTGTCCTCTGGTCTTTACATCAGGACGGATTCTGGTTCAGACCAGTTTAAACCAGTTTGTCCATCACAGTAATGAGCATCTGTCCTCTGGTCTTTACATCAGGACGGATTCTGGTTCAGACCGGTTTAAACCAGTTTAAACCAGTTTGTCCATGACAGTAACGAGCGTCTCTCCTCTGGTCTTTCCATCAGGACGGATTCTGGTTCCCACAAACTGAGGCAGGAATCCTGAAGCTTCATCCTGCTGAGGGAAAAGGCAGCTGGGAGTTGCTGTGCTGTGTTTTCAGTGCTGCCCCCTGCTGGAGAGGAGGACGTCCAGGATGGAGCTCAGCTTCCTGCTCACAGCCTCAGCAGCAGCTTTTTGAAACCTTTAGTGTCTTAACAGATTCTTATATTTCTGCTGGAGTGAGATGTCTTCTTGGTACAATAAACCTTTGGGCAACACTGTCACATTTGAATTTTAGCTGATAAATAATAATAATAACTTAATAAAATAATAAAGTGCCTTAGTGGCTGAGTTGCTCCAGGCTACTCAATAATAACAATCCAGATAACGTTTATAGACAGTTTACAGTACAGACGGGTTATTACCTATTAATTAAGTGTTATACATTATTTGGAGGCTGTTATAAAGGTGCCACATTAATACATTAATAATGTTTAATAAATATTATTGCTGCTTGCAGTTTTATTCATTAACTTATTAATATAAGCAGTAGTTGTAAGTTTATAATAGCCACCCAAATAATGTTTATAGATGGGTTAGTATTTATTAGCAGTTTAACAAGGTATTATAATCATCAGCTGCAACTTGATAAAGGTCATCAAAATGTTTAGAATTGCACAACACAGCATTAATTATTATATTTACCAAGTATTATTGATGTCTGTAGTAACTTCATAATAACCATCCAGATAATGATTATAGGCAGTTTACAAGTCAATAATGAACCATTAACACAGTGATATAAAATATCTGCTCCATCAATCTGTGGAATGTTAGTAGCGGCCATTGCTGTTTGCGACTTGCAGCAATGAAATGCCTCAGCAGATTCAGCACCACAGACAGTACCCGCTGAGGCAGATTCAGCACCACAGACAGCACCTGCTGAGGCAGATTCAGCACCAAGACAGTACCCACTGAGGCAGATTCAGCACCAAGACAGTACCCACTGAGGCAGATTCAGCACCAAGACAGTACCCACTGAGGCAGATTCAGCACCACGGACAGTATCTGCTGAGGCAGATTCAGCACCACAGACAGCACCTGCTGAGGCAGATTCAGCACCAAGACAGTACCCACTGAGGCAGATTCAGCACCAAGACAGTACCCACTGAGGCAGATTCAGCACCACAGACAGTACCTGCTGAGGCAGATTCAGCACCACGGACAGTACCTGCTAAGGCAGATTCAGCACCACGGACAGTACCTGCTGAGGCGGATTCAGCACCACGGACAGTAGCCTATCTGTCAGATTTTCCACGGAGATGTGAGGCTATAACTTTGTTCTTGTCATTAATGTGATAATGTTATCAGTTATTAATTTGTCAATTTGTTTGCATCTTTACACTGAAATGAACATTTAATAAATCAACACATCTGTGAAAACTGTGGTCTTTATTTCAGAGGTAAACTGATAAGAGCCTGAAAAGGTGATTCTATAACTCTGTTCAGCCTTAATGTGACTGCTTACTGTCCTTACTTTTGCTGCTTAGCCACATTAATCGGAGCTGACGTTAAATTGGAGTGACACACCCCCAGCTGAAATAAAACATCTGCCGGTGAGTTTATGAAAAGACAGATGTTTATTGTGGTGCCGACACTGGAAAGCAGTAGCCTGTATTTAAATATAACTGTTCATATCAGTTGGTTGTAGATAAAGATCAGCTGTGCTGCTGAGTCGCTGTCATGGCAACTGTTAGATTAAAAATGACTGAGAAGTCGGCAGAAGTATAACTATCAGTCCATGAAATTTTTTTTTTTTCCAGCGGATATTCTAGTTCCAACATGATTGAGCTAGCAGAGCAGTTTTGTGTTGCTGTGTGTGTATTTATTCAGTTTTGGGGAATCACGATATTTAGAAAACATGATAAGCTTTGGCTGACAAGGACTAGTTACCGTCAGATCTCATGGATTTCCACTGAAACGGAGAGAATACTAGCAAAACCCTTTGATATTTCGAGAGTGAAATGCCCACAGTATGAATACAATGTAATAGTGAATAGTTGTATAATCACATTATTACACTTGTGGGTGTGCTTGACCGTCATTATTGTCACTGAAGTGTCACCCTCTCGTGTAAAAATGCTTAAAAAGAAGATAACGGCGATCGGCAGACCATACGGTAAAGGAATGAGCTAATATTTACTGTTCATTTTGAAGAGATTAGAATTATCAGAAATACCAGATACAGTATTTGCAGTGTTTGCAAGGGAGGTTAGCAAACGTAACATTTAGCTGAAGGCTGGCTAGTGTTGAGTAAAAGTTTGTCCTGCATGCTCACCTTACATGCAGTCAGTGACAAACCAAACCAATGCAAATACTGTGAAGCTAGGCTAAGCTCAATTTGTGTTCACGAAGGGGAGATAACGTTAGCAAGCAAGCTAATTAATAGTCTAGGCAAGAAGTTGTGACGATTGGAGTGAGATGTGGGTTAGCAGTACGATAGTTAAAATATCCTCATTTGGGGGTTTTCCAAGCAAATATTGATATATGTGATCATTTGGTATTAAACCAGCATATATATATATTTCTGCCACCCCTTAAAATCTCCATGCCACCCTCTTGTCACCCCATGAATATTTGCCTAGATCTGCCCGACTGGCTCGTCTGCCTTCACACGCATATGAACATGAGTGACATCCCATTCCTAAACCACAGGATTTAATATGATGCCGACCCTTTGCAGCTCTAAAAGCTTCAACTCCTCTAGCAAGGCTTTCCACAAGGTTGAGGAGAGTGTTTATGGGAATTTTTGACCATTCTTCCAAAAGCGCATTGGTGAGGTCAAACACTGATGTTGGTCGAGAAGGCCTGGCTCGCAGTCTCCGCTCTAATTCATCCCAAAGGTGTTCTATCGGGTTCAGGTCAGGACTCTGTGCAGGCCAGTCAAGTTCATCCACACCAGACTCTGTCATCCATGTCTTTATGGACCTTGCTTTGTGCACTGGTGCACAGTCATGTTGGAAGAGGAAGGGGCCCGCTCCAAACTGTTCCCACAAGGTTGGGAGCATGGAATTGTCCAAAATGTTTTGGTATCCTGAAGCATTCAAAGTTCCTTTCACTGGAACTAAGGGGCCAAGCCCAGCTCCTGAAAAACAACCCCACATCATACGACGAGCAACCCATTCTTTCACAAATGTTTGTAGAGGCAGTCTGCATGCCTAGGTGCTTGATTTTAAACACCTGTGGCCACGGAAGTGACTGGAACACCTGAATCCAATGATTTGGAGAGCTGAGTGAATACTTTTGGTAATATAGTGTAGTTGCAGCTCAGGTCTGTGACGCTGCCTGTTTAATGTTGTTGTGTTTAAATGCTTATGAAAAAAAAAATCAATAGTTGTTGGACTTTTTTTTTTTTTTTTAAATCAACTTCTGGCTAATTTTCAGTTCATTTAATTTGCTCGTCTTTATTCCACATTTTTGAGGGAATTCAATTAATTTGCTGTGAAAATGTGAAATTAGCAAATTAGCAAAGAGAAAAAAATCCTGTAGCATTAGTTTTAAAAAAGGAAGAAAAAAGTGTCAGTAAAATATCAGTTTTTTTTTTTTTTTTAATTGTGAAAAAGATTTAAGGTGAAATGAAATCTTTATTTGTAATCCTGAGGACGACATTCTGAGGTCGGCTCCGTGACGCTGCGGCGCTCCATGTTGCTGAAACTCAATTCCAAAATAAAGCTGATCGTATGAAGGTGTGTCATGTGACCGAGGCGAGCTTCCTGCCGCCGCTCGGCCCGCCGTCACCATGACAACCCGCCAGGAAAACAACAACAAACAACAAATAACAAACACCTGATTTATTCTTCCCACTTATATATTAATTTCTTTTTTAAAGGTTTTCAAATGCAAAACAATCAATACAAACTCGTGCAAAGCATCACTTCAACAAGTCAGAATAATCATTATCATCATAATAATATAATAATATAATAATAACAGTAGCAATATAATGTTTGTCGTCATAATATCTGAGTGAAAGTGTGAAAACAAGCGGATAAAAACGTCTGTCGTCAAGGACAAGCTCATGCTCTGCTCTAGGAGATGTGGTTGCCGTAGCGACACAGCATCGTTCAGTCTGTGACTAAAAGCACGACGCGGCGACTCGAGGGTCGACTGACGGGCAGCGTTGCTAGGTTACCTGCTGCTGCCCTGACCCCTGACCTCTGACCCCTGACCTCACCTTCAGCGCTGAGACTGCCTCGGTCCTTTCAGTCGTACTGAGGAACAAAAAAATATCCAAGTTCCAAGACTGAGGTGGAAAATTTACCAGCAAAAAACTACAAAATTTATGAAAAACAAACAAACAAACAAACAAAAACTCTGAAAAATAGTTTTTGTCAGACTGTCGGATTTAATAACGAGGAAATCCTGGTGATTTTAGTTCTATTTTGAGTTTTTTTTCTCATAAATTTGCAACTTTATGATCGCAGAATTTATGTGATTTTCATAAATTCACGACCTTAATTTTTTAGTTTTTTCTCATAAATTTGAGTTTTTTTCTCATAAATTTTTGAGTTTTTTCCCGGTAAATGTTCCGCTCTGATCTGAAATGTTTCCTGTCTCTGTGGCGCCGAGTTGCTCCAGACCGGCCGTGGAAAGCACAACAGAGAAATAATAAAAATAAAGGAGAGGAACCGAGGAACCGTGTTTGAGATCTCAGACGGCAGTTCTGTCTGTGAGAACGTTTTGGGGCAGAACGCCGCTCTGACGTCTTGGTCTGTTGTGGTTCTGTGAAGAACCAGATTTCGTCAACCTGCGGCCGAGGCCTGCAGACGGAGCCGGACCTTCACCTCTTTTTTTTTTTTTTTTTGTTTTTTTTGTTTTTGTTTTTGTTTTTGTTTTGTTTGTTTTTGTTTTGTTTTGTTTTTCTAACTATCATATGTGTTACCTTACAAGAACCATCTTGTATTTGTCTATTACCATTGTTGGTATTTCCTCATTGTAAATCTGTAGTTCTGAATTACCATGGTTGGTATTTAAAATATCTGCAATCACATTTGATGATACCAGTAACCTCATGTCTTTAATATTCTGCAATGGCACTTTACATCGTAATGCTAATAGGTTTACAGTATTCTGCATTGGCACTTTAAGTATACAATAATAATTTCTACTACCTAACTGGCATTTTTTACACTGCACTTTACATTAGGAATGGTTAGGTTGTTTATTTATGTTTGTATGGCCTGCCTGTAGTGTTTATGTTGTGTGTATTGGTATGTGAGGTAGAGGTGCAGGTCTGTTTGTTTTAATGTTTGTTTTACTGTGTTGATAATTTTAATGTTTGTTTTACTGTGTTGATTGTTTTAATGTTATTTGTAAGGACTACAGATGGAAATTAGCTTTCTTGCTAAATCTGGTGCACTCATCTTTTTATTCCTTGAATAGCTAATGAAAGTGCACACTGTCCTTTATAAATTGAATAAAATAAAATAAATAAAATAACAGCCTCTGGTTGATAAGCAGGTTGGATCTGATTTGATTGTTGGTGTTGGCCCCGCCCCCCCGGCCCGTATTAGAGACCCGCCCACTATTTCATTAAACAGGAGAGACCAGAACCAAAGGTAAGGTAACGTCCTCCCTACCTCAGCTACCTCACTCCCAGGGGTCAGAGGTCAATGGGCTCCTTAAGACTTGACCTTACAGTCTGCACAACACACACAGTCACACACACACACACAGTCACACACACACACACACGCTTCCTGCTCTCACACACACGTTAACAGTACATGCTGTAATAAATAAAAACATCCATAGCATCTATAAAGTCCAACTTCAGAATATATATGTATATATAAGTGATTGTGTTTATAGTTAATATTCAGATCTGCTGACGCAGAACGTACACTCCCGAGAGAAAAGCTCCGCTCCAAAACGTCTTCTGGGACGCTCCGGGGGGAGGTGACCAGAGTTTCACTGATGACATCACACCGTCGTCCCACCGGTTCATCTTCCTCCGTCAGCCGGCGCCGTTTGGTCTGGTGACACCGAACGAATCGACCAATCACACCCCAGGATGAGGGTCAGCCCACCTCCAAGGAGAGCTGGAAGGACAAGGCCGGACCAGACTGGATCGGACCGAACCAAACCAAACTGGACCGGACCGGACTGGACCAGACCAAACTGGATCAGACCGGACCGGACCTGACTGGATCGTGCCGGCCCGGCCTGATGTGGGACGCGGGGGGCTGAACCGGTCTGTCCTGGTCATGTTTGGGGGAATCTGATGTGAAATGTTTTGAACGGAGCTCTTCAGCTGCAGACAGACAGCTACATTCAACCAGGAGGGATGGACAGACAGAGAGAGAGACAGACAGACAGGCAGATGGGCAGACAGACAGACAGATAAGGCCCTTTCACACAGCCTGCTGAAGGTGGGGCTGTTGGATCACCATCCCGCCTCCCTGCTCGGTGTAAACAGTAAAAACAGCGGCGGAGGCAGTCAGTCCAGGACGAGTAAAGGAGGTCTGGCAGCTCCTCGCCATCCGAGCAGAGGACGAGATCCACCAACGCCACAAAGAGACGGTGAAGACTGGCCTGTCGCTGGAGAGACGGTACAACAGCTTCAGGCAGGCTGAGGTCTAACCCTGACCCTGACCCTGACCCTGACCCTGACCCTGACCCTGACCCTGACCCCGAGGCTCACCGGACACCAGAGACGCTGGCAGCCTGGACACGGACGCCCGCGGTAGAATCGGAAAAGCTCTACCTCACAATCGAGCAGGTAAAAATTAGCACAAAATGTTTTTTTTTTTCTTGATTAACGTGATTTTTTTTAAATGACCCAGAGTCCAGATCGCCACCTTGCTGTGAGATGCAGACTCAGATCTCACGTCTTGGAGCTGACTGGACGGACGCCGCCGCCCGCTCCACGGCTCCAAACAGCCACGGGACAGAACCCACCTCCTGACCCGAGAGGCGCTCTTGTTCTCCACCACCACGGGATGATAACAACCTCGGACATGACCTCCGTCCCTCCTGGGCTCGGCTGCAGATACACACCTCTGAGCTCTGCCTCACACATTTTGTCTGTTATTTGCAGTTTTAAGGTTGTTCTCTGTAAACAGTTACTGGCAGTTTAATTCGCCCTCTTTTCTTGTGACCTCGTTCCTCTCCGCTACAACTGAGATTTGGCTTTTGGGCAGAAAATCCATCCATCGTTTCCTGAAGACGAGCCCCAGTCGAGGTGAGCGAGGTGTTTATAACGGGTCCTGTTCAGTGCTGCGGTGCTTTGGCGTCCCATCACGGTCACCAAAAACACAACGAACACCAGAGAGCAACGGCGAGTCTGAGCTGAGGGTCCAGTTTGTTGTCTCGCTTTGTGACACGACGTGACGAAAATCACTCCGGCACTCATCTTCATCAGATCTGAGTACAGTTTACCAAACCGCGGACTCGTGCGGCGTCTCTTTCTCATCCACAGTCTTTTTTTACGAGACCGGCGTTGACTCAGAGGAACCGTTAGTCTCCGCCTATGGCGCCTACGGTCCGCACGCCATTCTGCCTCAAAAGCCAAAATCTACCGGGACTCTGCAACCGGCCTCGAGGATCCGTGAGGAACTGCTGACAAGATTTGACGCCGTACAAATAAAACTGGACTGAGTTGAATCAGTGTGAGCGACTCAACTCCCAGTTCACCGCCGTTGTTGAGGAAGCAACGACCTGACGTGTTTGATAAACGCCACGCTGGATGCCGTCGTGTTACACGCCACGCCGCCGCGTCCTCAACACCAGCACGCCACGTGAAGCCGCAGCGAGTCTTACTGTGTGGAAAGGGCCACAGACAGACAGACAGACAGACAGGCAGACAGGAAAACAGCGGGGAGGGGGAGACAAAAGGAAGGAGGAACAAACAGCCCAGTGTGGTTTCAGACGGCCGAGCCGAGCGGTAAGGCATTCTCTCCGTCCATCTGTCCATCTCTTCTCTCCCTCCGTCCATCACTCGCTCTTTTTGTTTCGTTTTCTTCTCCCTTTTGTTTCTCGGTAAAGCTGCAAAGGGCGACGGAGAGACGAGGAAATCCACTCTCTCGTCTTCCTCCTCCTCTTCCTCCTCGTCCTCCTACTTGTCCTCCCCATCAGGAGGAGAGAGGGATGGAGGGATGGAGGGACGGATGCAGAGGTTAGGTGGTCAGTCCTCTCCTCTCCAGCTCCTTCGTCTGCTTCAGCTCTTTGATCCTGTGAAGAAAGACGAGAGCGCTCTCAGCTCTGAAATAACACAAATACTGCGGACACCTCTTCACCGTGCACTGAGTTTTTTTTTTTTTTTTTACAGTTCATGAAGCTCTTCAAAACTGCAAGCCAGTGTTAATTTTGTCAACAAATTTTCTAAAAAAACAAACAAACAAACAACAAAAAATAACAACCCAGAATGTCAGAGGTGGACTATGAACAGCCACAAACAGTCAAAATTATCAGTCAACAAGAACTGATTTTTTCCACAAACATTTAAACAAGAAATCTGATCCAGCATCATCAACCTGACCTTTAAATATCATAAATTAGAAATACAGCTTTCTCGCCATTTAGAAAACATTTTTTGTGGTGTTTGTGTTGATATTTTTGGTAACATTTTATGATTTTTTACAGACTTTGTTTATTTAGTGATAAACCTGTTTGTTGTTCTTGGCTTCAGAAGCGATGAGTTTTACATTCAGTTCATGTTTATGGCTCCAATTAACAAACAGCTGAAAGATCTGAAATAATCACAAATAATAAAATCTCTGCTTCCAGTGTGTGTGTGTGTGTGTGTGTGTGTGTGTGTGTGTGTGTGTGTGTGTGTCACCTGTGTCTGCAGCGTCTCAGGAACCTCATGATCTTCCTCGCCGCCTGGTCCTGTTTCTTAGTCAGGAACGATCCCCTGACACACAAATAATAATCAATAATCAATATCTGCTGGGCACAGCCAACATACACCTTATGGATGGATATATTATTGATGTATTGGCAGGTGCATTGATGTATACAGGCGAAATCCGCGAAGTAGTCAGCTTTATTTTTTACAGTTATTCTAGATGTTTTAAGGCTGTAAAACCCCTCACTACACACTTTATACACTTTTCTCAGACAGGCATTAACATTTTCTCACTTTTCTCTCTTGTTTAAACTCTCAAAGTTAAAACCTTCGTAGAAAAATAAGTCCAGTAAAAAAAAAAAAAGAAAAGAAAAGCATGCAAAATTGCACTAAAAAAAATCTGTGAAACTGCGAGGCCACGAAAGGTGAACCGCGTTATAGCGAGGGACAGCTGTATATTATATTGATGTGTATACTATAAGCAGGTGTACTGATGTGTATATTATAAGCAGGTGTACTGATGTGTATAAGCAGCTGTACCTGATGTGTACATGAGCAGGTGTGCTGATGTATATGAGCAGGTGTACAGTTGTACAGATGTATATATTATACTGATGTATATACTATAAGCAGGTGTACAGATTTGTATATTATAAGCAGGTGTACTGATGTGTATAAGCAGGTGTCCAGGTGTACACGAGCAGGTGTACATGAGCAGGTGTGCTGATGTGTATATTATAAGCAGGTGTACTGATGTATATGAGCAGTTGTACTGATGTATATGAGCAGGTGTCCAGGTGTACATGAGCAGGTGTCCAGGTGTACATGAGCAGGTGTGCTGATGTATGTAAGCAGGTGTCCAGGTGTACATGAGCAGGTGTGCTGATGTATGTAAGCAGGTGTCCAGGTGTACATGAGCAGGTGTCCAGGTGTACATAAGCAGTTGTACTGATGTATATGAGCAGGTGTCCAGGTGTACATGAGCAGGTGTCCAGGTGTACATGAGCAGGTGTCCAGGTGTACATAAGCAGGTGTACTGATGTATATGAGCAGCTGTACTGATGTATATGAGCAGCTGTACTGATGTATATACTATAAGCAGGTGTACTGATGTATATAAGCAGGTGTCCAGGTGTATATAAGCAGGTGTCCAGGTGTACATGAGCAGGTGTGCTGCTGGCTCTCACTTGATCTTGGGGTTGTGGCTGGCGGCGCGCGGCGCCTGCTTGAGCCGCTCGTACTCCTTGTAGCTGCGGTAGTACTGCTGGATGAGCACGGCCGCCCGCCGGCTCTGCTGGAAACGCTTCTGCTCGTAGTACGACCGGAACTTGGACTGGATCAAGATGGCCGCCTGGGTCATCTTCTTATACAGAGCGTACTGAGGGGGAGGAGTCACAGGGTCAGCGTCCATATATGGTCAGGCTGAGCTCAACAGGAAGAGGGGGCTGGAACAAACTGGAACCCCGTCTCATAAAATAATAAAACCCTGCTGCTTTTGCTCGTTTTGGGGAAACTAAAGTTTAGATCCAACTTTATTAACCCTTTGAACCCCTGGAGAGAGTCTGGTGGTAATTAACTGGAGATTTTTAGTTAATTTGAGAGAAATCAAGTGAATGTGCTTGGGTGGCAAAGGGTTAATCCTGTGGGGGGAAACTGGGAGGACACAGAGGGAAAGTAAAATAAAGGATGGAGAAAACACTAGATGGTTGGTACTGAACGTCACACACTACAGCACCGACACAGGAAACACAGGATGACAAGGGTGGAGGCATGAAGTTAGACTGAATGTGAGACAGGAAGTCATGTTCTACACTGGATTTTATGGTTTGGTTTGTATTTTGCTGTGTCCAAAGTGCAGCAGGACACAAAGTGAGGTGGGAGAAACACCGTCACACAGCACGACATCTACCAGTCAGCCACGTTACCTTCAGAGCTATCCATGTTAGCTAGCAAGAGAGAGACAGTAGAAGACAAAGCAGGTTAGTCCAGTGTTAGTGAAGCTTCAGGACAAACTCATCAGCATCCACACACACACACACACACACACACACACGGTCACACACCTGTTTGTACTTCCTGTAGCATCTCTGGATGACGGCAGCCGCCATGTCCTGCTGCTCCTTTAGCCTGCGGCCCTGCAGAGACACACAGCACATCAGTGTGTGTGTGTGTGTGTGTGTGTGTGTGTGTGTGTGCATACGCGGGAATCCCGGTGGGGTCCCCTCCAGCCATAAAGTTGACCACCCAACAAAAAAAAAAAAAAAAAAAAAAAAAAAAAAAAAAAAAAATCATCATTAACACTAATAAATAATTTTGAATATTATAGTAATATTCAATGAAAGCAGTGCAAGCAGTGCTCATTATAAATGTAAAACAGTGTGCTTTTAAGTGTTAATTTTTTTATTGTTTCAAAACGTCGGTCAGGATATTCATTTCAGAAATAGTTCATATTTTATTGATATTTTGAGTTTGTCTCTAGATAGATATCTTTTTTTTTTTTTTTTTTTTAAAGTAGGCTATTTGTACTTTGCGTTTGATGTTGTACAGACCCACAGTTACACTTTATAATTTAAATGGATAAGGGCTGTGCATTTTAAGTTGCATTATTTTATTTTATTATTTAATATGTGATGACTTGCAATAGGTACTAGTGCTTATATTTTGTGTAATTTGTTTCATAACTAGTCAGTTTGTACTAACTGTTATGTGTAGGTGTTTTTTTGTTTTGTGTTTTAAACTTGAAAACTAAATAAAAATATCCTTTAAAAAAATAAAAAGTGGCATTATTTTGTGTCATCGTTTCATTTCATTTTCTTATTTGATCTCGAAGGGACAGTGTCCAGCTCAAACATATACTGTATGTCACTATTTGATGCCATGTGTTGCTTTGTTTTTTGTTGACACTACAATAAATCTGTTTTCTGAAGAATAGTTTGATGTAATTGGATTATTCGGTAACACTTTACACGGTAACACTTTACAATAACAGTCCAACAATTAATGTTAGTTAACGTTAGTTAATGCAGTAATGGTTAATTAACTGTTAGTTAATAATTATTTTGGCATTTACTAATGTTAATAATATCTACAAGAACTCTTAAATAACATATAAATTAATACCTTAGCATGAACAGCATTAGTACATGATTCTTAGACACATTAGTTAACAGTTAGTTACCTGTTACTTAATGTTTATTACCTGTTACTTCATGTTTATTACCTGTAATTAACGTTTATTACCTGTTACTTCATGTTTATTACCTGTTACTTCATGTTTATTACATGTTGCTTAATGTTTATTACGGCATTAACTAACGTTAATTGTTGTACTCTTATTGTAAAGTGTCATTGATTATTCAAGGTATTTCCTCTGGTTTTAAAGCTTATTTTGAGTCTCTAGTTCCTGTAAAGCTGCTCTGATGGACTGTGGTGGAAACACAACAGTGAGCACAGAAATTTGGTCAGAGGATTATTGCTTTGAATAGAATTATTTAAAACATTTGAACATGCTGAGGGCTCAACACTGTATGGCAAGTGTGTGTGTGTGTGTGTGTGTGTGTGTGTGTGTGTGTGTGCGGGCACCTTGTATCGTCTGAAGGCGTTCTGGATGATGCGGGCCGCCTCGTACAGCTCCCTCTGCTCGCCGTCCGTCAGCGTCAGCAGGGCAAAGTCCCGCTCCATCCTGCCGTTGGTCGAGGCGTTCAGGAACTCCGCCCACGCCGCTGAGGAGGGGGGGCGGAGCCTCTGCAGGGCCAGCGCGCTGAGCGGGGAGGGGGGGCACACCCGCCTGGAGAGACACACACACACACACACACGGACTTCACTGTATAGCAACCTGATTGGTCAGACTCTTTCACGGAGGTGGGCGGGGCTTAATGTGTGGTGTCTGGCGATGTTTACCTGGGTGGGGAGTGTGTGTGGGCGTCAACCGTGTCCAGGTAGGTGGCCAACCAGGTGTCCTGGATGGCCGGGTTGTCCCGCCTCTCTCTGAGCGGAGACTCCGCCCCTCTGGGGAAATCCTCCTGTTTGATTCGCTCCGGCGTCGCCTCGATGATCTGCTCTGCCAGCGTCGCCATGTCGACCTGGGGAGGAGCGGTCACCATGGAAACGGGAACTCAGGCAGGAAACTGTATGCTGAGTGTGACTGTGTGTGTGTGTGTGTGTGTGTGTGTGTGTGTGTGTGTACCTGCAGCACCTCCTCCTCCAGGTACTCCTCCTCGCCTTCGTTCTCGGCGTTCTCGCTGTAGCTCAGCAGCTGCTCCTCCAGCGTCGGAGTGTGTGCCCGCCGCACGCCGTGTGGGTGAGCGTGAGGGTGTGTGTGTGCGTGAGGGTGTGTGTGTGTGTGGTCAGGCTGGGGGGAGGAGGGGCAGGCGCTCTCGTAGTCCATGAGGTAGAGAGGAGAGTCTCTGGAGCCGCCGGGGTTCAAACCTGTGAGCAAACACACGCACACACACACACATGAAAAATATTTGCAAAAGAAAAAAATTAATATAAAAAATTCAAAATATCAAAAGTTGTTTCATACAGTTAAAAATATTTAAAAACAATTCAAACAAATAAAAACGAGAGATTTATGCAGCAGTTTTTTAGACGAGTCTGCAGTTTCCAAATGAAAAAAACAAAAAAAAAAAACAAAATTAAGCTGGCAGGCGTGTTGGCTTCATGTCAGACTCAGCAGCCAGGTGTTCTGTTTAAATTACAGGTGCAGTTACTGTGGGATTTACAGAAAACAGCTTCAAAAAGAACCCAAATTAAAGCTGCAAGCAGCGTTGGTCGGCCCTCGCACTCGTGCCCCCCGCTGGCCGGCAGCTGTTGGATTGGCAGACTGAAACGCAGGCAGACAGAGAAATCCTCATTCAATCCAATGGAGAAATCGATCAAACGCACACCCGTTTGAGGTAATGCCGCTCGGACATCGTTTGAGTTACAGACGTGATTCGAATTTTAAACGAGGCACAAGACTCGGATCTATAAATCTTGTATTTACACGATTTTGCTATCTTACACCGTTTTTGAATTATGGCAGTTTAAGTTTGACTGTTTTCTCTGCTCCCGCTGACGGTTTATAATGGGTGTGTATTGCGGAACTGTCCGTTGGCTAGAGTGAGTCACATGACCGGGCAGAGTGCAGAGGAGAGGACACCAGGGTCCAAAATGGTCGAAAAGTCTTGACCGCGGCCACAAACTTGTTCCAATTTAAAAATTAATTTCATATTTTTGTAGGAATTTTCGTCCTCTTTCCGTCGGCATAAGTTTCGAAGCCGTGCGACGTTTACTTTAGACGTCAGGGGCCTAATTAGTGCCAAGTGTGTGCCTCTTCACGCCAAACTCCATGGGAAAAACGTCATTTTGGTTGCGGCAACGCCGACTTCGACGGCTTATAATTTAAAAACTAAACGAGTAATGGCGAAATCTTTAGCAACTTTTGTTAAGCACTGTTTCCTCTGTCATGTATTAGCTTTTCGAGCCGCCGCGATTTACGGCCTCGGAGGAGATAATTTTTGTGCAACGCGAAATTTTGGGCATGACCTTTACTTTGAAAGGCAAATTGCGGACTTCCTGTTGATTTTAGGTCGGGGGGCGAGCGGGTGAAATCTCGGCCTTGATAAGACCTACGTTTCGGCGCTGGTTTGGTCTTTCTATCATGTTCCTGTGGGCCGCAGCGGCCAATTTAGTGTTTCAGGGGTCCGAGTTGCCATTTTCTCAAATTTTTCACCAGACCTGGGGGGCGTGCCAAATTTGGTGAGTTTTTGAGCATGTTTAGGGGGTCAAATTAAGGCCGAATGACGCATAATAATAATAAGAAAGAAATGGTACAGAAACAATAGGCCCTTCTCCCTAAGGGAGGGCTCGGGCCTAATTAAAGCAGAAACACTCAGATTAGCGGCTGAAGTCTCTCCCTCTGTCTCGCCGTTTCACAAAAAGACAAGGAAAGATCTTTGCTGGTCAAAGAGGGACTGTTGGGTCCTCTTTGAAACATAAAGGGTGAACTGGTTTGGCTGTCAGAGGCTTCACTGAGCCGCTGAGCAAAGCGTATCCCTCCGCCCGTGGGTCACCCGGCGCAGGGCGGGGTCTTACCTGTGCTGGCGGCGGCGTCTGGCTCCTCGCCCCACATGACCACCGCGGGCAGGGAGGACAGGGGGAGGGAGGAGGGGGAGGGAGGGGAGACGGGCAGAGAGGACGAGGAGGAGAGAGAGGAGGGGGAGGAGGGAGAGGTGTCCATGGGGGCGGGGCCACTGGAGTAGGCGGAGCTTGGGGAGGGGGAGGAGGGGTCGCTGGGGGAGGGGAGGCTGCTGGAGGAGCTGAGACCTGCGAGAGGGAGGGGCATAAGAGCGTTAAAAAAACAAGAACACACACTCTGCAGTAAATGGTGTGTGTGTGTGTGTGTGTGTGTGTGTGTGTGTGTGTGTTACCTGTGTCCGGGCTGGTGGACAGAGGCGACAGTGGCAGCGCTGGCTGTGGGGTGGATGGTGTATGTGTGTCCTCTGGCGGTGTGTGTGTGTCTCTGGATCCTCTTGGCGGCATGTGTGTGTCAGGCTGAGGTGTGTGTGTGTCCCTCAGCCCACCGGGCAGTGTGTGTGTGTGCGTGCGCTGCGTGTGCAGCTCCTCCAGCGCCGTGGCGAGGCGGGTGTGGCCTCGGGAGCGAGCCACGGCGAGCGGCAGGCGGCCCAGCGAGTCGGGGATGCCCAGGGCCAGACTGTTCCAGCCGTACAGGAGCTCCGCCGCTCTCTGGTGGCCGAGAGCGCACGCCCACATCTGCAAGACAGGAAACCACGGTAACCACGGCAACCGCAGGGCGCCAAGTGTTCTCAGCATTTAGTGATTTAGGATCTCAGTTTCAGGGGGTTTCTCCTCCTGTGGGATCAGAGTTTCTGAAACTGAGCTGGAGCTGCTCAGCGGGACAGCCCTGACCTGACGACACGGCGGGACGGCCATGACCCGACGACACGGCGAGACAACACGGCGGGACGGCCATGACCCGACGACACGGCGGGACGGCCATGACCCGACGACACGGCGGGACAACACGGCGGGACGGCCATGACCCGACGACACGGCAACACGGCGGGACGGCCATGACCCGACGATACGGCGGGACAACACGGCGGGACGGCCCTGATCCAACAACACGGCGGGACAACGCGGCGGGACGGCCATGACCCAACGACAAGGCGGGACAACACGGCGGGACGGCCATGACCCGACAACACGGCGGGACAACACGACGGGACTGCCCTGACCCAACAACAAGGCGGGACAACACGGCGAGACGGCCCTGACCCAACGACACGGCGGGACGGCCATGACCCGACGACACGGCGGGACTGCCCTGACCCAACAACAAGGCGGGACAACACGGCGGGACGGCCCTGACCCAACGACACGGCGGGACGGCCATGACCCGACGACACGGCGGGACTGCCCTGACCCAACAACAAGGCGGGACAACATGGCGGGACGGCCCTGACCCAACGACACGGCGGGACGGCCATGACCCGACGACACGGCGGGACTGGCCTGACCCAACAACACGGCGGGACGGCCCTGACCCGACGACACGGCGGGACGGCCCTGACCCGACAACACGGCGGGACAACACGGCGGGACTGCCCTGACCCAACAACAAGGCGGGACAACACGGCGGGACAGCCCTGACCCGACGACACGGCGGGACGGCCCTGACTAGGGATGCAGCGATCCGATATTAGCATCAGATTTTGGCACCGATATCAACATCTGACCTGGATCGGGTTTCTGTAAAAGCAGCCGATCCATCAGACCGATACTCCCCCTTTAAATCTTTGCGGCACGGGCTGCGTCATACGGGACGTGTGCCGCACGCCGGCAGAGTCGATTGAGTTGAGTAGCAAAGACAAGCAGCACGGAGCGAACGAACCGGTCTGCGATATGGAGGCATTTCACCCTGAGCACGCCAACTAGCTCGACCTGCATTGTCAGGTCCCATCACGTTTGGTGTATGATTTCCTGTTTTATTTTGTTACGTTTCCCTCACTTCCTGTTTGTGTTTTTCCCAGTGGCTTGACTCACCTGTGTGTGATTGTTCATTGTCTTCACCTGTGATGTGTTATTGTGTATTTACACCTCCCTCTCCCAGTATGTCTTGGTCAGTTCGATTGCGTTGTTTGTCACCAGCTTTCCAGCGTTATTTCCTCGTCTTTCGTCTCCTCATGCTTGACTTTAGTATTTTGATTCCTGGTTTCCCTTTTTGCAAAGTGATTCTGTACATTTGCCTGGTTTGACTGACCTTCCGTGTCATTCACCACCTGCCTGTCTCAGCTCTGCTTTGTGGGTTCTCCGCTCAGTTCTTGACATGTATGTAAAGTGAATGTTGCCAGAGGTGGTGTCAGCACTGCCAGATATAACACCACACATTTAATCAGGCACCTCCAGAAACACCAGGCAAAGAAGCATGAGGAGCTCCAGCAGCTGAGCAGATCAAAGGGAGACACCGCTGCTGTTGAGGTTTGTAGCTTCTTAAATCAACAATGAGATCGGATCGGTATCTGGTATCAACCGATACGTAAGGCCCAGCATCGGCATCGGCACTGAAAAAGTCCGATTGGTGCATCCCTAGACCCGACAACACGGCGGGACGGCCCTGACCCGATGACACGGCAGGACGGCCCTGCACCTCACAGACCTGCAGGCTGAAACTGAGCCAGCTCCGGGTCGGGGCTTTAAATCAGGCTGACTAGAGGGTGGAAGGAGGACGTCAGCTGATCTCTACTGCACACACACAGGAGGGAGTCATGGAGTGTGTGTGTGTGTGTGTGTGTGTGTGTGTGTGTGTCTTACCAGCGGGGTGCAGGAGAAATGGTCGACGTTCAGGGGATCGACTTCCTGTTCCAGGTCCAAGCTGTCGCTGTTCACACTCCTTCAAACGGAGAAGAGGTCAAAAATAACATCACTGTGAAACAACCTGAATCCAGCTTCATCACTGTGTGTGTGTGTGTGTGTGTGTGTGTGTATACCTCCAGTGGATCAGAGTGTGTATCAGGTGTGTGTATCCCTGCGCGGCAGCCAAGTGCAGCAGTGTCATCCCCCGGTGACGGACAGAGTGATGAAGCCTGTCTCCTCCGCCTCCTCCTCCTCCTGCTGCTCCTGCTCCTGCTCCTCCTCCCCACCTCGCGCCCTCCATCATCCGCTCACAAACTCCCACAATCCTCCGCTCAAACCACTGGGATGACTGTGAGACAGACAGACAGACAGACAGACAGACAGAAAGAGAGAGAGAGAGAGACAGACAGACAGCTTTGTTAGCTTTTTTGAGACTTTTGAAACCACAGAAATCCATTTTCACGTCAATATGACCCGAACTGTAAAAAAAGCAATTTGCTAATGGCTGAGATCACTTCACTACGTTTGGAATTTATTGAATTTGTTTTGCACAATTTACCAAACAACAGGTGACCAACACATTAGGAAGTAACTGCGCAGGGAGGAAGGAAGCCTCTGAAGAAAATAAATCAAAACAAACACGAGGCAAGTTCAACAAACTGTGACGGACTAAATTACAACACAATATGCATCATTTGCAGGAGTTGTAGCGATTCTCTTCTCCTTTTTGTCGTCTGCTGTCAGAAAAACAAAATGAAATGGATAAAAATAAAAGCACATTTGAATTCTAATAAATATCCATAATAAAAATCATAAGGCTGCGTTCATAAAGTGCCAATGTACATTTTTTGTTTTTATCTAGTTCTTCTGAAGGACTTTGTCACCCTGTCTCAGAAAGTACTACAACAAAACGGTAAATGAAGTATTTATATGATATGGTAGTAACAAATATTGTTACTGTTGTGGACCTGAGGTGTGTGAGCCGGCTGACCCCAAATTAAACCAAAGTACTCACACAATAACACAAAAGTACACAAAAGTACTCAATTACCAAAAAGTACCCCAAAATACCCAAAAATGCTCAATTACCAAAACGCACCACAGAGCACCCCAAAAGAACCCCAGAAGAACCCCAAGCACCTACAAGTGCTCAAACACTGGCACAAAAGTACCAAAAAAAGGCTCAAAAATACACAAACGTGTTTCATAACCAAAAAGTACCACGATGTACTCAAAAGCACTCAAACAGATACGCAAAGATACCCAGAAGTCGTGAAAACAATTTCCAAAAAGTACCCAACGAGCTGAATTCAAACTTGAAGCCCTGAAAGTACTCAAAAGTACCCAGAAGGGGTCAAAAAGTGCTCAGTTACCAAGAAGTACTCCTCCCTAAATAACTGAGTACTCATGGGTGGTTGTGGGTACTCATGGGTACTTGTGGGTATTCGTGGGTGGTTGTGGGTACTCGTGGATACTTAGGTACTCGTGGGTGGTTGTGGGTACTCATGGATACTCATAGGTACTCATGGGTGGTTGTGGGTACTCGTGGGTGCTCATAGGTACTCGTGGGTGGTTGTGGGTACTCAGGTACTTGTGGGTGGTTGTGAATACTTGTGGGTACTCATCGTTGAGGTCGTGGCTGCGGCACCAGCAGCTTCACCTGGATCAAACATTTAGTTCCTGACTGGCCTGAGGTCAGAGGTCAGGGGTCAGAGGTCGTGTTTCTTGTCCGTATGGTCAGCAGGTAACTGGACTGACTGCTCAGGTGTTCGGCGTACCTGTCAGGTGAGGCCATTCTCGGCATGATAAAGGACTAAAACTGGACGGGGGTAAAGGTGCTCCTCCTCTCCTTCCTCCCTTTCTCACCTTCTCTCCTTTCACCTCCCCTCCCCTCCCCTCCCCCTCCACACCAGCTGGTAGGAAACATTACATTCATAACTCTCTCTCTCCCTCCCTCCCTCTCGTTTTTCCCTCTAACTCTCCTTGGCATGTACACTTCCTCCGTCCTCCCTCCCTCCCTCCGGCTGTGACGCACGAGCGAGATAGAGGCTAAAAATGAAAGAGGAACTTGGCAAAGGAGAGAGAGAGAGAGAGAGAGAGAGAGAGAGAGAGAGAGAGAGAGAGAGAGAGAGTGAAACAGAAGAGGAGGTAAAAACCTGGAGACGCTCCCTGCTGCACGGCATCTTATTAAAACATCAGCACACTGACTGCCGGTAAACAGGGAGCCAGCTCCTCATCTTAACTGGTTGCTATGACAACGCCAGGTAACAGGAAGAGTCTCGTAAAACAGATTATCCCAAACAGATTTTCATTTTTTTGGGTTTTGTTAAAATAGCAGTAATAAAACAGTGACAAACAGGACACTGTAAACATTTCTCTAATTAGCAGTTATAAAAACTCTTATGCTGAAATTACGTGGAAACGTTTTGGACACAGGTGTTACTTAACTTCACTGCCATGTGACCTCAGGTGTGCGTTAGTCAGCCATTTTAAAAAGACGGCTCAATTGCAGCGACACAGACAGCGAGATCTAACGAGGGCTGCCTGAGGTTCAGCTCGTTAACAGAAACATCTTTAGCTCTTAACGAGCTCCGGAGGAGGAGAGCCAATAGGAGAGTCATGGCAGTGGGCGGGGTATAACACGAAAAGTCACAGAACCTCCCCACGGATCAGCGCAGTGTCACAACATTTTGACAACAGGCTTGCCCCTCATCCCTAACTGGGCCCCACCCACTTCCTCCCGGGCCACGCCCACTTCAGTTTTTTGCAGTTTCTCCAGAGGGGGTCATGTGGGGTGTCATCTGACTCGGCGTGAGGCTGCCGACACGCTCGTCATCACATGGCCACACCCACTTACTCAAGGCCACGCCCACTTCCTGTCTGTGCTCTTTATTACAGATTCTGGACCAGAGCTGCTCCACTGAGTTTCTGCTAGCGCTGATCAAACTTGGGTTATTTGTTATTTTTTGTGATTTTGTTTTAATATGCCAGGTGGTTTTCAAAGTGTGGTCCAGGGACCCTCTGGGGTCCTTGAAGGTCTTCCAGGGGGGCCTCGGAAAAATTAGGAATATTTTACTTTCTCTTTAATTTCACAAGCATTTAAACACAAAAATGTAACAGCACCAGCATAACATGTAATTTTAACAATATACATATATTTTAATCATTTTAATAATATATACTTTAATAATTATAAATACAGCTTTTGTGATTTTTTTTTCTATTTTCATGTCTTATTTTTCTAATTGCTTTACTGATAGGCCGGTTATTTTTTTCTCCTTTAAGTATTTATATTCCAGGTTATTATCACTAATGCCTACACGTGGTATGTTGGAGTACTGCAGGGAGTACGTGAGATTTTTAAAAAATTTTTATAAATGTTTAAATTACTTAAAAATAATGTTATGAATATCAGTCATGCATAATAGGCTATAATAATAATAAGTACAATAAAAAATCTAAATGTCAGTTTAATAAATCACCTTTTATATTCAGTTTTCCAAATATCAGTATCAGGTCATTGTTTCAGACACTTACATGGTTAACATAGGGTTTTTGTTTGTTTGGTCAGGAGAACAAGAGGGAAAAGAATTTCAAACAAGGGAACTTTACGGTTGTTTTCTTTGGTTTACATAAAGTTTCATGTTTTAACTGTTTCAGTTTAGGTTCAGTCTGCATAGACACACACACACACACACACACACACACACACACACACACACACACACACACACACACAGCCTACTCTATCTGTCACATTCAGGCTATTTTAACTCCACTACTTGATCTGCCAAGTTCCCCATGACATCAGAGAGAGAGAGAGAGAGAGAGAGAGAGAGAGAGAGAGAGAGAGAGAGAGACAGACAGACAGAGAGTGAGACAGAGAGAGAGAGAGTTAAGCCCCTGTGCCTGCAGGTCGGTTCAGTGGAGGTCAGTCTGCTGGGCGGACAGAGACGTTTTAAAGGGATATTCCACTTAAGTGCATTTGCACTTCTTAACCTGCTGACCTTGGCAGGAACTCTTACACACAATCTTGGCCTCTGCGGGCACCTGTAGTGTCCTCGTCTTACAGAAACTTTTTTTTTTTTCCAGCACTTCATCCAGGCTACCTGATCCCAGGTGTAACCGGGTGTTTGTTTCTAGGGTTCTTGAATAACTACAGACCAGGGTTACCCAGGAAGTTACTGACATGTGTCCTAACTAATCCCTCAGACATCAATAAGGCCTGGCGCTCCACTGACTCCCAGTTTCCCCGCAGAGATCAACCAGTTATTGGTCCAGGACAATTATCGGGGCCAACATTCGGAATTTTTCAATAACTGGTATCACAATTTGCATTTACATGACAGCCAATATGGAAACCAGTCAGACTCATTCAGTTTTATTTTAAAGCTGTCTGAGTGCAGGTCGGTCAGAGCACAACTTCTGCAAAACTCAAACAAAAACAAATCCAGTGAAACCGGAAATTAAAATTAAAAACGGGCAAAACTGACACATTCATCAACACGTAAAAACAATATGTCGTTTGGACTAAAGTTATTATAGTTTCGCTTTGTTCATTAGTTTTTATTTTATTTCGTCTTGACTTTCTGATTTGAGTTTAGTTTGAATTTGTTTTTATTAGTTTCAGTTAGTTTATTTAGTTTAAGTCTTTTCTGTGCTATGGGGTATTTGTCAGGGACGAGCTTCAAAAACATCAGAAAAAAAATTGTCAAAAAACTAAAAGACATTTTCTCTATCACTTTAGTTTATTTGGTTTTGTTCCGTAAACACTCAACACAGCCTCGGTTAATTATGTTTTTTGTAAAGCCTCATGTTTACTTTTGTCCCACCTTGTTTTTGTTATTTCATTAGGCTACATTAACAATAATAACCTTGGTTTGCATGTCGATAGCGTGTTGCCAACATGCTATCCTTTATTTTTTATATAAACATACACAAACGTGTTGACAATGTGTAATTTGATAAATTTGTCCCTTTGTTGATGGATGATTGTATTCTGATCTGTGAGTAACAGCTGACATGAACATATTATAAATAAAAGGATGAATATGAATATAAACATGAACATATTCCTGAATAAATCCTTGAAAAATTTTATTTTCTGAGCAGGACGGGAGTCTTGGATACCGTACTGACTGCCGTTCTTTGGACTTTTATTATTTTGCAAAGGTGTTTTTCCTACCTGGCCATGTTCCTCAGGTAGGGGGGGTGGAGGGGGCGTGGCCAGCTGGCTGCCATGTTGCTGTTGTTGCTGTTGTTGTTGTTGCTGGCTGTGGTCTCGGGCGGCCATCTCCGCCATCCGGCGCTCCATCTGCTCCAGCCGCTCCAGGATCGACATCCTGAACTGGTTGTCTGCAAACACAAAGCGCAGCCAAGTGAGGCAGCTGGACACGGGAAACTCTGCGGCAGCAAGTCCACTTTTATTTTGAAGTGTAGGTATTCAGTGGAGTGGTTTTATTTTGAACTACCAGCTCTCATTTAAGAACACAGTGTTACGAGGCAGAGTCCACAACTCCCACTAAGTCTGAAATAGTAAGTCATGTCATCTGCATAGAGTTGAACCTCAGTCAACGGGATTGTGTGCAGAACCACAAACAGTCCAGTTCCCATGCAGTTCCATGTGGAGAACCACGACTTGGATGACTGAGAACCTCCACGCAGTGACGAGGTCATTTTACTTGTTATTTTATTAAATTATTTAAACTGTAAAACGGTACATGACTTATAACTTTCACATAAGAACATTAATGTTGGTTGTACCACGATTCAGGAAACAGCTGCATGTACATACTTTAACTAACTAACTCCAGTGTTTGTTTGCTAATTGGCTAAAGTTACTCTGCAAATGCACTCTATTATGTTTATGTCAGGGTCTTATTATTGCAATAGCGCATTTTTTTCTTTTCTCACCAATTTTTATTGCACCGTATTTTTAGTAATTTTTACATTAATATGCATGTTGATGAATGTCTTTTAAATAAAATAAATAAGATAAATAATAAAAACAAATGAGATAAATTACTTTTTGGAGTGTTTAAATTTTTTAAATTTAATTTACTTTCTTTTTCCCTCTAACTGTAGATCTTTGAGGTACCTCGAAGGAAAGCAAACGCCAGGGCAGAACTCGGACGACTCAGTTTATTGACCTTATCCTTTGAGTATTTATTCCAGCTTATAATCACTGACTATTTTGTCGAGCCTCTACCTCAGATGGGGGTATGCACACCGCTAGTGGAGCACTGCAGGGAGTACAAGACATTAATTAAAAATTTTGAAAGGTTTTAAATATTTGAATTATTTTAAATAATTTAGAAATAACTGTTGTGCCTAATTCATAAAACAATTAGCCTACGTTATAATAAGTTATTAATCATTTGAAAAATGTTTGAAAAAGTTTGTCATGATTCGATTCAGTTCTGCGATCAATGTTCCCTTTAACACAATAACTTCCGTTTATACCAAAACACAGACAGCAACCAAAGGCACTTCTGAACATGAAGGCTCTGCTCGTTCTGTGGTTTACAGAAGCTGAGCGTCAGAGTTTTAACATCCTAGAGAACAAACAAGAGAACTTGAATTTCCACATTTTTGTGTCAACCTTCACTTCCATGATCAGATTTTTATAAACAGATACAAAAGAACGAGCAGCAACATGGACGGGCGTGGGAGTTTCAGAATAAAAGAAGCTCATTATAAGAATAATGACTTGGATCGATGGTTTGACTTTGTATTGATGATACTGGATCTATGATCACTGAGTCGATCCAGATCAATAGATCGGTCCACCTTCCTCGCCGCGGCAGATTCTTGTGGTTCGAACAGCGACGTGAAGTGACACGTCAATCACCCAAAGCCCCGAGCTGATTGGCCAGACATTAGCAAGGTCAGTCCATCTGCGTAGGTGAGTCTGTCAGAGATTAGTGTGTGTGTGTGTGTGTGTGTGTGTGTGTGAGCGTGTGTGTATTTGTGAGTGTTTCCTCTGTCAACAGCTCTAACCAGGAGGATGAAAAATAACTCCTCTCTTAAATACCTGCTTTAAGAGAACCTCTTTAACACACACACACACACGCGCACACACACACACAAAACGATGGAAAACGCCTCCAAAACCTGTGTGTCCGTCTGTCTCTCTCTTACATGGAAACTATCTCGTCCAGCTTCAATCATTCTGCCGCCAGACACGATGTGTGTGTGTGTCCCTAATATAACATGATACACAGTGACCTGGGAGCACACTCACTCACACACACACACACACACACACACACACACGATTCATTCCTATGCAGGGCACAGGGGACTCCCTACTTCGCCACGAGCTTTAAAACAGTTACACAACCGTCCTGACAGACAGAAGCTGCCGTAATCACAGAGACACACTGAGGACGAGATGTGGAATATTCAAACAGTTTACGGACGAGTGGAGGCGGAGCTCTGAATATCCAACGCTGCCACAGCACCCGGCTTGATCTTACGGCACAGCGCCCAAGACACCTGGAAACACTCGGCCACAACCAACAAAACCACAACAAGACCACAACAAGACTGCAACCAAACTGTACAAGTATACAACAAAACTACAACCAAACTGTACAAGTATACAACAAAACTACAACCAAACTGTTCAAGTATACAACAAAACTACAACCAAACTGTACAAGTATACAACAAAACTACAACCAAACTGTTCAAGTATCCAACAAAACCACAACAAAACTATACAACAAACTGTACGTGTATACACCAAAACTTCAACAAAACTGTACAAGTATACACCAAAACTACAACAAAACTGTACAAGTATCCAACAAAACTACAACAAAAAACGTACTAGTATCCAACAAAACTACAACAAAACTGTACAAGTATCCAACAAAACTACAACAAAAAACGTACAAGTATCCAACAAAACTACAACAAAACTGTACAAGTATCCAACAAAACTACAACAAAAAACGTACAAGTATCCAACAAAACTACAACAAAAAAAGTACAAGTATCCAACAAAACTACAACAAAACCGTACAAGTATAAAACAAAACTACAACAAAACTGTACAAGTATCCAACAAAACTACAACAAAACTGTACAAGTATCCAACAAAACTACAACAAAAAACGTACAAGTATCCAACAAAACTACAACAAAACTGTAGAAGTATACAACTACTCCAAAACTAAAACAAAACTACAACAAAACTACATCAAACCTGTACAGCTCAGCTCAGAGCGTTCTCCTGAAAAAGGCTCACAAGTCGATCACTTTGTCAACAGTTGTGATGTTGGACAGTCGTCTTCTTCTGGGACTTGATTTGATTAGCCTCTGTCGGCTGGGCGGGATCTAGTTACAGCGTGGAAGCTTACAGTTCAAGAGGAAGTGCTTGGTTTGTGAAATAAAACAGTTATGAGTAATGATTGGTGTGCGAGGAGCGCTGACGCACAATGATATCAGGATCAATACGGAAGTGATTGGTGAAACGATGCTAGGTGGCTGAGGTTCAAAAAGGGTGAACTTGTCCTTTAAGAGGGCAGCTGCTAGTTTAGTTTGGTTAATGTGAGTTAGCTGATAACTGAGCAGATTAACTGCATGCTAATGGAAATTAACTGTAAAGCCAATTAAACAACTAAAAAACAAGTTCCGGTACCCATTTTTCTCTTGTACTTATTATTATTATTTGTCAAAGACCATTAGGTTTGGTTTCTTCCTGGCGTAAGGTTACGATGTGGAGATTTCCTGCAGACGGTAACCTGCCGGATCTACTTCCCGATTCAAACCGAAAAACAACAGGAAAAGACATTCAACTTCCAAAAAAAAAAAAAAAAAAAAAAAGCTGTGAGAGTGAGAGAGACGCAGTGTCGTGGATTTGAGCTAGCTCCTGGATTACGCTCATCAGCTAATTAGCAACGAGACGAGGCTAATTAACAACACGATGACATCATTTCCTGCGAGGTAACGGAAGAGCAGCGAGGAAGTGATTACAAGAGGACA
>NC_043997.1:987086-1032086 GCF_902150065.1 Myripristis murdjan
GAGGGGAAGCCCCTTCACCTTCAAACACACGTTACCTCAGGGGGGGCTTTTATTTTGACAGGATCCCTTTAACCCTCAGAAACAGGTTCTTTAAAACTCTGTTCTTTATTATCTGCATTTATTATCATCTATTTAACATTATCTATTATCATCTATTTAACATTATCTATTATCATCTATTTAACATTATCTATTATCATCTATTCATCAACATTACCACACAAAATCTATTATCTACTATCATCTATTTAACATTATCTATTATCATCTATTTAACATTATCTATTATTATCTATTCAACATTACCACACAAAATCTATTATCTATTATCATCTATTTAACATTATCTATTATTATCTATTCAACATTACCACACAAAATCTATTATCTATTATCATCTATTTAACATTATTTATTATCATCTATTCAACATTACCACACAAAATCTATTATCTATTATCATCTATTTAACATTATTTATTATCATCCATTCAACATTATCTATTATCATCTATTTAACATTATCTATTATTATCTATTTAACATTATCTATTATCATCTATTTAACATTATCTATTATCATCTATTTAACATTATCTATTATCGTCTATTTAACATTAGCTATTATTATCTATTTAACATTACCACACAAAATCTATTATCTATTATCATCTATTTAACATTACCACACAAAATCTATTATCTATTATTATCTATTCAACATTATCTATTATTATCTATTTAACATTATCTATTATCATCTATTTAACATTATCTATTATTATCTATTTAACATTATTTACTATCATCTATTCATCAACATTACCACACAAAATCTATTATCTATTATTATCTATTTAACATTATCTATTATCATCTATTTAACATTATCTATTATCATCTATTTAACATTACCACACAAAATCTATTATCTATTATCATCTATTTAACATTATCTATTATTATCTATTTAACATTACCACACAAAATCTATTATCTATTATCATCTATTTAACATTACCACACAAAATCTATTATCTATTATTATCTATTTAACATTATCTATTATCATCTATTTAACATTACCACACAAAATCTATTATCTATTATCATCTATTTAACATTATCTATTATTATCTATTTAACATTACCACACAAAATCTTTTATCTATTATCATCTATTTAACATTACCACACAAAATCTATTATCTATTATTATCTATTTAACATTATCTATTATCATCTATTTAACATTACCACACAAAATCTATTATCTAGTATTATCTATTCAACATTATCTATTATTATCTATTTAACATTATTTATTATCATCTATTCATCAACATTACCACACAAAATCTATTATCTATTATTATCTATTTAACATTATCTATTATTATCTATTTAACATTACCACACAAAATCTATTATCTATTATTATCTATTCAACATTATCTATTATTATCTATTTAACATTATCTATTATTATCTATTTAACATTATCTATTATTATCTATTCAACATTACCACACAAAATCTATTATCTATTATCATCTATTTAACATTATCTATTATTATCTATTTAACATTATCTATTATTATCTATTTAACATTACCACACAAAATCTATTATCTATTATCATCTATTTAACATTATCTATTATTATCTATTTAACATTATCTATTATTATCTATTTAACATTACCACACAAAATCTATTATCTATTATTATCTATTCAACATTATCTATTATTATCTATTTAACATTATCTATTATTATCTATTTAACATTATCTATTATTATCTATTTAACATTATCTATTATTATCTATTCAACATTATCTATTATCATCTATTTAACATTACCACACAACAAACATCTATTTAACATTATCCTCCTCTGAAAAATAAACTACAGACAATTAGCAAACAATTTCTTTAAAAAACATATGTGTATGAGTGTGTGTGTGTGTGTGCGTGTGTGTGTGTGTGTGTGTGTGTGTGTGTGTGTGTGTGTACCGGGACAGTAGCAGCGCAGCACTCCAGGCTGGATGAGCGAGGCGGGCACGCTGCTCTGGTCGAACACACACGAGTATCGACCCGACGGCTCGCTCCACGGCCCCGTGATCAGCACCTTGACCCCGCCCTGCACGCACACACACACACACACACACACACACACACACAAACACACACACACACACACACACACAGAGTCAAGTCAGACAGAAAAAGAAATAAGGAGATAGAGAGAAACAGAGATAAAAGAGAAAAGAGAAAGAAAAAATAGAAGGACATAGAGATGAAGGCAGAAAGAGAAAGAAAGAACAAGAAAAACATCTTTTATATTTGGGCTCAGTTTGACCCCTGCAGTTTAAACCTCCACTAAATTATGATAACTAAAGTTGTTCCCAAAGTTTATGTGTCAGGTACTTTATGTTTCTTTGTTGACGACCTAAATAGCCCTTTAAATAAAACATAACCCCACCCCACTTATACATCCAGTATTCCTGTTATGCCACTATGGAAAAATATGCAAATCACCATAAAATCTCACTGACTGATCTAAAATTGGAAAGAAATATTAATTTGTGGTGTTTTAATGGCTTTATATTATTTCTAAGTACAGATTTTTCTTGTGTGTACACAACATTGTGTGTATCATCATGTGAATTTCATGTTTACCCGGTAGGACACATTACATTAGGAACACTCATTAAATATGAAGCAGAAAAATCAATCATTTATTTAGAGATGTTAAACACTGACTGGGGTCAAACTGAGCCCAAACATAACAGGAGGGTTAATCCAATATTCAAATTAGTTTTTGTTTATTTTTTGGTCGAGCTGAAAGATCTAATATTGATAACTGAATGTTGGCTGAAGGTACAGTACATCAGTGTGTGTGTGTGTGTGTGTGTATGTGTGTGTGTGTGTGTGAGCGGGGTGGCTGATGGTGGTGTCGGTGCCGTACCTCTGGGTAGGACCACTCCGGGGAGAAGTCCGTGATGGAGGCCAGCCGGGACGAGGAGGAGGGGAGGGGCTGGGGGAAGGGCAGGAAGGAGGAGGAGGGGGAGGGCTGAGGGGGGACCACGTAACGCACCCCGGCCGGGAACAGCGCCTGGCTCGGCCCGGGGGCGGGGCCGGGGGCGGGGGCGGGGCTGGGGGCGGGCTCGGCGGCGGCGTTGGGGTGAGCCTCCTCGGTGATGAGCTCAGAGATGAGGTCAGGAAACTGGCTGTCGAAGGAGATGTCCAGCTCGTCGCCGCCGCGCACGCCGGGCTCCGCCTCCGCCTCCGCGGCGGACTGCGTGTCCATGGGCGTGTCCTCCGAGTCGTAGCCCCGCCCCCTCTCCTCTTTGACGCGGACCGGGGAGGCGGGGCTCGGCCTCTGCTGCAGGACCAGCAGCTGCCTGCCTCGCTCGCCCTCCCTCTCTCTCTCCCTCTCTCTGTCCGCGCCCTGCAGCAGCAGGAACGCCTCATTGGCCAGCTGCATGTGGGGCGGGGCTTGAGCCGCCAGCGCGGCCGGGTGATTGGAGGGCTGCAGCTCTTTGGGCTGTCCCAGGACCAGCGGCCGCGGACCCCCGACCCGCAGCTGCGTCTGATTGGCCGCCAGGCGGGGCGGGGCGGGCGGGTTGAGAAGCAGCGAGGCGGTGCCGCTGCCCGCCTGTTGCCGTGGCGACAGGTCGGCGGGGGCGAGGCTCGGCTGCGTGGGAGGAAGAGATGAAGAGGAAAGGTGAAGTTACTGAGCAGCAACAGGAAACAGAAACCAAACAGAGGAAACAGAGCTCTGTTAAAACGCCTGGGGGCCCTCTGGGGGCCCCGGGCCTCACGCTGGGAACCCTGAACAGAGGAGATCAGCACCTGCAGGAGGGCCAGCTTGGTGGGAGGAGCGCTGCCTTCCTCGTCCCCCCTCCTCTCCTCCTCCTCCGCTCTCCTCTCCTCCTCCTCCCTCACACCCTCCGCCTCCCCCAGGGCGCCCAGCTCCAGGCAGAGGGGGAGGAGGGGCGGGGCCAGGGCGGGGGAGGGCGACAGCGTCAGGGAGAGGGAGGGGGGGAGGGAGGAGGAGGGCGGAGAGGAGGAGGAGGAGGAGGAGGAGGAGAGCGGGTGGGCCGAGTCCTTCCTGTCCGCCTCCGAGGAGGAAGACGAGGAGGAGGAGAGAGAGGAGAGGGAGGAGGGAGGGGAGACGGAGGAGGGAGGGGTGGAGGTGGGGGAAAGGGAGAGAGCGAGGGAGGGGGGAGGCTGGGGGGAGGGAGGGGAGGAGGAGGAGGAGGAGGAGGAGAGGGGAGGGCCGCCGTACGTCTGGCCCTGCTTGGGGGAGTTGAGGAAGGAGTCGGGATCGAAGGCCGGGGGGACGGAGGAGGGGGGAGGGGAGGGGGAGGGGGGCGACGGGGAGTGGGGGAGGAGAGGGACGGAGGGGGGAGGCGGCGGGCGGAGGGAGGGCGAGGGCGAGGAGGAGGTGAGGAGCAGGCCTCCTATGACGGGGGAGGGGAGGAGGGTGAGGGAGAGGGTGGCCACTCCCGGAGCCTGCGAGGGGGGGGTGGGTGAGGAGGAGGAGGAGGAGGAGGGAGGTGAGGGGGGGGAGGGTTTGCCGCCGGGCGGGGCCGCGGGGGAGAGGAGCAGCTGGCCGGAGCAGCGGGTGAGTGACAGGCTCCTCCGCGGCCCCGCCTCCTCCGCCCCGGCCCCGCCCCCTCCCCCTCTCGCTCCCCCTCCTCCCCCGCCCTGCCTGCCCGCCACCGCCGCGGTGGTCGCCATGACGATCACCGCGTTCTGGGGCAGCGTCACCGTGGTCATGCCGCCGCGCTGGTCGCCGTAGAAACCGTTGCCATGGTTGCCCACGGCGATGGCGGCCCGGTGGGTCTGGGGAGGGGAGGAAGAGGATCTGCAAAACAAACAAACAAACAAACAAAAACAACTCAGCAACAACAAAACATAAACAACTCTGTGTGTGTGTGTGTGTGTGTGTGTGTGAGAGTGTGTGTGTGTTCTTATATGCTTTCATCCCTGAGATAAACCTCCTCTACCTCCCGCTCCCCTGCTGAGCTGCTGTCAGCCTCCTGCTGGAGGAGCTGCAGAGCTCTGTCTGACCAGCAGGGGGCGACACAGCTCAGCCTGCTCAGGTAAACACACAGACTGCCCTGCTTCCTGCTTCCTGCTTCCTGCCTCTGATCTGAGCTGCCAGGCCCAAAGCTCAGCTGGACAACCTGCTGCTGGGTGGAAACCTGGATCCTGTTGGAGTTACCTGTTCTGACTTTCAGCCACAAGGAGGCGCTGCAACACATCCCCCAGTGCAATATACAGGGTGACCCAAAAAACACGGGAATCTTTGAAGTGCGTATTGGCAGACATGAGCAAGTGGCAGCACAATTTTTAAAAAATGAATATTCCATCATGGTTTTAAGGTTTCAGTTACTATGATTAAAATATTTTTCTTCCATCACTCTTGGTTTTATTGGATTGTTAAAAAGTTCCCGTTTTTTTGGGTCACCCTGTACTTATTTATTGTTTTTTTTTGTTTGTTTTTTTTAACTTACTGTATATTTATTGTTTTTTTTTAACTTACTGTGTATTTATAGTTTGTTTTTTTAACTTACTGTTTTTGTTCTTAGATATTTCTCCTCTTATTCTTTCTAGGGGGAAATTACTTTTTGTTATTATAACAAAAAGTAATTTCCCCCTGGGGATCAATACAGTATTCTGCTTGTGATTCTGTAAATGGAAACGCACACAATGTCCTTATGCTTTTTGGTATGGTTATGGTTATGGTTTTTGGTTTATATTTGACATCTGCTGATAATTTGTTGTTGTTTGTTAATAATTTGATAATTTGTCATTTCTGGTAATTTTTTAAACAATTGTACACGGTTCACCTTTCGCGGCCTAACAGTTTCGCGGATTTTTTTTGGTGCAATTTTGAATGTTTTTTTTTGTTTGTTTTTTTTTTTTTTTTTGTTATAGCACATTGTGTTCTGCGTCCTGATTGGCTAAGGAAGAGCCTGTGTATTGTGTTCTGCGTCCTGATTGGCTAAAGGAGAGCCCGTTCATTGTGTTCTGCGTCCTGATTGGCTAAAGGAGAGCCTGCACATTGTGTTCTGCGTCCTGATTGGCTAAGGGAGAGCCTGCACATTGTGTTCTGCGTCCTGATTGGCTAAGGAAGAGCCTGTGTATTGTGTTCTGCGTCCTGATTGGCTAAAGGAGAGCCCGTTCATTGTGTTCTGCGTCCTGATTGGCTAAAGGAGAGCCCGTTCATTGTGTTCTGCATCCTGATTGGCTAAAGGAGAGCCTGCACATTGTGTTCTGCGTCCTGATTGGCTAAGGGAAAGCCCCTGCATTGTGTTCTGTGTCCTGATTGGCTAAGGGAGAGCCCGTGCATTGTGCTCTGCGTCCTGATTGGCTAAGGGAGAGCCCGTGCATTGTGCTCTGCGTCCTGATTGGCTAAGGGACTGTAGACCATTGTCAGTCAATCTCCTCCGTGCCGTGTCTCCTGTACAGCACAGAATGCGTTCATTCTATAATACTGGACTTATTTTTCTACGAAGGTTTGAACTTTGAGAGTTTAAACAAGAGAGAAAAGTGAGAAAATGTTAATGCCTGTCTGAGAAAAGTGTATAAAGTGTGTAGTGAGGGGTTTTACAGCCTTAAAACATCTAGAATCATTGGAAAAAATAAAGCTGACTACTTCGCGGATTTCGCCTATTGCGGGTTATTTTTAGAACATAATTCCCGCGATAAACGAGGGACCACTGTAATGACAGTAAAGATTTTCTGATTTGTGATTTGTGCTCTGAGGCTCTCGCAGCAGCAGCCGTCTGACAGAGGAAGACGAGGAAGAGGAAGGCAGGTTCCAGCAGCACTGCGTACGTGGCGTTTAAGGCCCCCTGAAATGGACTCTTACTGTCTTGATTTGATGTAAATTCGTGCTGGAACAGGATCTCAGACTCTTATTTTGAAGGGACAGGTGGGTGAGAGAGGATCTGTGAAGGTTTAAATTGGCTGAAATTTCAATTTGCAGCCATGGGAGCAGGATGATGTCGCTGTTTAAGATGGTCAGTTTGACAGGAAGTGGATTAGGATTAGGATTAGGGTTAGGGGTGGTGTGATGTTAGAGCGCCCCCTGTGGGCCGGCCTGTTCTCTCATGAACCATCTAGGTGACTCCTGTTCACTCACGTGGAAGAGGGCGAGGGAGAGGACGCCGGGCTGCTCTGGGCCTGCAGGAGGGGCAGTTTAGCTTCTCCTCCTACTCCTCCTCCTCCTCCTCCTCCTCCTCCTCCCCCTCCTCCTCCCCCCCCTGCCTCCCCCTCGCAGGGCAGCGGGGAGCCGGAGGGTCTGGAGGAGGCCGGGGGGAGTTTGGGGGAGATGATGCGATGCTTGGTGCTGTTACAGCGATGGGGAATGTTCACTCCTGAAGACACTGCACACACACGCACACACACACACACACACACACGCACACACACACGCACACACAGACACACACACACACACACACACACACACACACACAGAGAGAGAGAGAGAGAGAGTATTGATACACAGATTTTTGATTTTTTTATTAAAGTAGTTTAGTCCTTTATAAGTCAAATGTTAAATTGACGTGTGTGACTAATTTCTCTGTGTGTGTGTGTGTGTGTGTGTGTGTGTGTGTGTGTGTTACCCAGGGCGGTGTTACACAGGCAGGTGTGTGTGCGCGGCTGTGGTTTGGTTCTCTGTCGGTCCAGAATGTGTTGAACCAACTCCTCTATACTGAAATCACCTGAGCCCACCGAGCACTTCATACTGTGGACTGAGAGACAGACAGGCAGAGAGAGAGACAGGCAGGCAGGGAGACAGACAGAGAGAGAGACAGGCAGAGAGAGAGACAGGCAGGCAGGGAGAGAGAGACACAGAGAGAGACAGAGAGAGAGAGACAGGCAGAGAGACAGACAGACAGAGAGAGACAGAGAGAGAGAGAGAGAGAGAGACAGACAGGCACACAGACAGACAGGCAGACAGAGAGAGAGAGAGACAGGCAGAGAGAGAGACAGACAGACAGACAGAGAGAGAGAGAGACAGGCAGAGAGAGAGAGAGACAGGCAGACAGACAGAGACAGACAGTTCAGTATTATTACAGTTTGGTTAGGTCAGTTCTAACAGGAATGTCCGTTCTGCTCCATTCCAGTTCTGTGATTTGTCCCCTCGTCCTCACTGTGTCTCTGCTGTATGCTGATGTCATGTGGGCGTGGCTGCCAGCTCTGTATTAGACCACCTCACCATTCACTTCCATTATGATTATGAGGCAACAATGTGACTATAAAGAGATCATCGATGAGTCTTAATGGATATTTTTGTGATTGTCACTGAATCATTTTTCAGACAGTTTGTTTTTTTTCACTGTGTGACAACTAAAACAAGGTGGATTTGTAGTGAACTGCGATTAAAAAGAAGGCTGAATAATTCATTTACTGTGATTTACTGTGATTTTGTGTTGCCAAAATATGTCGGTGTTGTGTGACATAACTTCCACTGTTTGGCTCTAATCCAGCTCTTTGGTCCCTCCTCTTCAGGAAATCCAAAGTGTTTCCACACACTTTTTTCTTTCTTCCTGTGTCTGTCAGCTCACTCAGCTTCACTTCTTCACCTGCCTGTTTTCTGTGGTGTGTGTCCTGTAGCTGCCCGGCTGGACGCTGCTCATACACTTCAGTTCCACATTTTTTTAAATCATTTTATAAGCATGGATTACTGACATTAATGCATCGATGCCGGCTCCACATCGCCATGCATCTGAAAATCCATGTTTTCTCCCACCTCTGATCTGTATCATAACATAATGATGTATAACACACTCACTCCTTTTTAAACAGTAAGAAACCGTTCTGTCATGTTTTAATGAATCCATATAACCATGGTGTGTGTGTGTGTGTGTGTGTGTGTGTGTGTGTGTGTGTGATCTGCTCTTACACATGGGCTTCAGCTGGTTCAGCAGATCCTCTCGGCTCCACCTCACACTGTCATGGCGGTTGGACACCGCACACAGCAACGGACCGCATTTCCCAGAATCCTCTGGCGGCACGTTCAGGTAGTGCACCAGCACGATGTCTGGGTTCTGGTGGGTTAAACACACACACACACACACACACACACACGCGCACGCGCGCACACACACACACACACACACACACACACACACACACACACACACACACACACACACACACACAAACAGTTTTCAAAACACACAAACACAGAACAGATATTATGGGTGTGTGTGTGTGTGTGTGTGTGTGTGTGTGTGTGTGTGTGTGTGTGTGTGTGTGTGTGTGTGTGTCTGTGTGTGTGCGTGTGTGTGTGTGTTCTCACCTGCAGAAGCCAGTAGCATCGTCTGTGGAATGTTGGCACGATGGAGGAATGGACGTAGCAACCATACAGGCACTGTAACCAGGGACAACGGTTACCATGGAGACAAAAGATAACAGACACTGCCACAGCTTGAAATACTGCTACCATAGAAACTGAAAGACATCTGCTAACACTACGGCTAAGCTATGGCTACAGCTAAAGCTACTACTGCTAACGCTACAGCTATGGCTTCGGCTACCGCTATGGCTACAGGTAAAGCTACGGCTGGAGGTAAAGCTACTGCTGCTAAAGCTACTTCTACGGCTACAGCTAAAGCTACTGCTACGGCTACAGCTAAAGCTACTGCTGCTAAAGCTACTTCTACGGCTACAGCTAAAGCTACTGCTGCGGCTACAGCTAAAGCTACTGCTGCTAAAACTACTTCTACGGCTACAGCTAAAGCTACTGCTACGGCTACAGCTACTGCTGCTAAAACTACTTCTACGGCTACAGGTAAAGCTACGGCTACAGCTACTGCTGCTAAAACTACTTCTACGGCTACAGCTAAAGCTACTGTTACGGCTACAGCTAAAGCTACTGCTACGGCTACAGCTACTGCTGCTAAAGCTACTGTTACGGCTACAGCTAAAGCTACTGTTACGGCTACAGCTAAAGCTACTGCTACGGCTACAGCTAAAGCTACTGCTGCTAAAGCTACTGTTACGGCTACAGCTAAAGCTACTGTTACGGCTACAGCTAAAGCTACTGCTGCTAAAACTACTTCTACGGCTACAGCTAAAGCTACTTCTACGGCTACAGCTAAAGCTACTGCTGCTAAAGCTACTGCAACGGCTAAAGCTGTGGCTACAGGAAGTGAGTGTGAGAAAGCAGAGAGTGAGACAGGCAGTGATCATGAGGAAGCAGAGAGTGAGACAGGCAGTGCTCGGACCTCCATGCCCTGGACCTTCAGCTTCATGTGGTCCTCTCTCGTCGTCTTTCCATCCTTCCGTTTCTTCCAGCAGTATCCATCCTTCCTGTAGTGCACCTTCTTCCTGTTGTACAGGATGATGCTGCCATTCTGAGGCCTGAGGGGCAGACAGACAGACAGATCAGAGAGACAGGTCAGAGAGACAGACAGGTCAGAGAGACAGACAGACAGACAGACAGGCAGGTCAGAGAGACAGACAGAGAGAGAGACAGGCAGGCAGGCAGACAGGTCAGAGAGACAGACAGGTCAGACAGACAGGTCAGACAGACAGACAGACAGAGAGAGAGACAGGAAGACAGACAGACAGACAGACAGACAGGCAGACAGAGAGAGAGACAGGAAGACAGACAGACAGACAGACAGACAGGCAGACAGAGAGAGAGACAGGAAGACAGACAGACAGACAGACAGACAGGCAGACAGGCAGGCAGACAGACAGACAGGAAGACAGACAGACAGGCAGGAAGACAGGCAGAAATCAGTTTTGTGTGAACAGTTTAGGAAATCAACATCACTGTGTTTTTCAGTACAGTGTGTGTGTGTGTGTGTGTGTGTGTGTGTACCTGGTTTTCAGCGTGCAGGACAGCCACTCGTCATGTCTGTCAAATGATATCAGATAGGACACAATCTCCTGGAGAGAGAGACAGACAGGCAGACAGACAGACAGACAGTCAGACAAGTGAGACAGTGAGACAGACAGACAGGTCTCAGTATGTAACATTTCTGGTTCCTGAGCTGGTATTGATCTTTTATTGATCTTTTATTGATGAGGGCCTCTAAATGCTTTCTTCTTCAGGTGTTGGTGTGTTGTGTTGTGTTGGCCTCCAGCTCACAGAGTGTCTGCTGCCTGGTCTGAATGTGGTTCACATAACAGGGATCAACCGTTACCACGAGGCCTTTGAGCAAATCTACCACACATCTTCTGACACGCAGGCCGACAGCTCCCTCATGCTCAGCACAGGGGGCTAATCCCAACGGATTAACAAAAACTAAAATAAAATGCATGCAGGGTTTGTTCAGATTTCCACAGTTCATCCAAAAAGAGGCCCTGTGGGACGTCCTGCCACAATCCTACATATAACTGACGATTGTTTTTTTAGTTTTATCAAATCAAACTGGTGCTGCAGCCCCAAACTAAAGTTCTCAAAGCAAGTAGTGATTTTACGATTACCTAAATGATTAGTTCTACGATTATCGATTATTTTCCCATTATTTGATTAATATAGCAATTTACACATACTATGTTATGTATATCAATGAAAAAACATTAATTTATTAACACTTCAATACTTAAGACTTTTTTAATACAACCTTTGCTCTTAAAATCTCCAAATTTCATAATAAAATTCAAGAAAGAAAAATTAAGTGGTGCAAAATAATGCATTCTAATACCAGATTCAATGACAGCATTCAGCATTCGATAAAATAAAATGAAATAATAAGTCGCCCAGAATACAAAAATATAAATATTTACATTCTCAGAGGGACTGAAAGAAGAAAACATGTTTTTTTTTTTTTTCCAGGACAGTAGTCTATGTAAACTTTAGACACAAACACATCTCATGCCCCTTAACATTTCAATATTTAGCCTACTGCACACTTCAGTACTGCCTTGCAGAACATTGGTGCTTAAGAAACATATTTCATTAAATAAAACTTTCAGTCGAGTTGTGCAAACTAACACAATCTGCAGCCAGATATAAGATACATGTAATCACTTCTGTGGAAATTTAAATATTCCCACTGACGAACGAGTGCGCGATTTCTTTGATTGCTGAAGCTCTGAGGAGTCGCTGCTGCTGCTACATGCTGCCGCTTTGGTCCGACGCATCGACGCACATTTTTCGCGTCGCCCCGGTTCCTCTGACGGGACCCACCAGAGCAGAGTTCTCGAAGCGAGCCTGAACCCAACAGGAACCCATTGTAGAAGAGTTCTCAGAGTGAATCTGAACATGACGCGACCCACTGAAGTAGAGTTCTCAAAGCAAGCCAGAACCTGACAGGAGTTTTTTTTTTTTTTTTAAGTAAGCGCAAACCTGATGACACCCTGGGGAACCTGACAGGACCCTCTGGGGCAGAGTTCTTGAAGCAAACCAGAACCCATCAGGAACCACCGCAGCAGAGTTCTCAGAGTGATTCCTTTTTTTTCTGCATTATTTGACAGTCCCATTAGAGAGAGACAGGAGGGGCAGGGGAGAGAGAAGGGAGGACCTGCAGCAAATGGCCTGAGGTCGGACTGGAACCCAGGATGCTGAGATCAGGACTGGACAGATGGTACATCCTCTAATGCTGTGAGCTACAGGGGCGCCCCCTCGGACTGATTCCAAACACGACGCCACCCACCGAAGTACCTGACCCTCCATCCAGGGTAGAGTTTTTTGATGTACGCGCAAACCTGATGACACCCTGAGGAACCTGACAGGACCCTCCAGAAAAGAGTTCAGGAAGTGAGACTCAACTTGACGGGACCCTCTGGGGTAGTGTTCTCGTAGTGAGCCTGAACCCACCAGGAACCCACTGCAATAGAAAGCACTCCAATGTTGCCCCTCTTCCACCAAAAAGAACGTGGTGCTAGTTAGGTGTTGGTGCTAGATCCGGTGCTTACCTGGTTCCAACAAAGAACCGGTTTGCTTTTCCACCGGCCAACAGCCAAGCGGAGCCAAATCAGAGCCGCTCGGAATCACAATAACAAACATGGACGACCCACCGTAGCGATGCAAATCCTGCTCGTGTGTTTACAAGCCTACATTGCGGTCCAGAGGCGAAAAATGCAATTATTGCCGGCTACGCGTCGTATTCGTGGTCAGAACGAACGACGGCTACGTTTAGCTTTACGTTTATAGCGTTCACTGTTCCTGTTTGGGTCTGTAGCCCCGCCCACCAATGACATGGTGGGTCGCATCATCGGTTCTTTCTCTGGCTCCTGTTTAGCCCCTGCTCCAAGTTGGTGCTTATCTGGAACCAGTTTGGAACCAGTTTGGCCCCTGTTTGGGTGGTGGAAAAACAAAGAACCGGTGATAAGTCAGGCACCGGCTCCGAACCAGCCCTGGAACCTCTTTGGTGGAAAAGGGGCCAAACCCAACTTGACCCTCCAGGGTAGAGTTTTTGAAGTACGCGCAAACCTGATGACACCCTGAGGAACCTGACAGGCCCCTCCAGAAGAGTTTGGGAAGCGAGCCTCAACTTGACGGGACCCTCTGGGGTAGTGTTCTCGTAGTGAGCCTGAACCCACCAGGAACCCACTGCAATAGAACGTTCTCCAAGTGATTCTAAACATGACATGACCCGCTGTGGTGGAGTCTCAACCTGAGCCTGAACCCATCAGGACCCTCTGGAACCTGACGGGACCCTCTGGAACCTGACGGGACCCTCTGCAACCTGGTGGGACCCTCTGGAACCTGACGGGACCCTCTGACGGGACCCTCTGGAACCTGACGGGACCCTCTGCAGTGGAGTTCTCAAAGCAAGCCCGAATCCATCAGGGTCCGGGCTTGCTCTCAGACCTCGTAGATGGGTCCGGCTTAACGAGCGGAGGTCCAGCTCCAACCTGTTTGTCCTCGATCTCAGCAGAGAAGATCTAAACCCCTGCAGCACCACCCTGCCACACCTGAGCCAGCCTGCTGGTTTTACTGGAGACTGGCCGCTCGGCAGTGAAAGCAGAGTCCTCACACACACACACACACACACACACACACACACACACACACACACCTCGTTAGTGTTCCAGCGCAGTCGCTCGTTGGGCAGGCTGGACGAGCGGGGGAGACACTCCAGCAGCTTGTTGGGGAGAAACACCTTCATCTGCCCTCGGTTCTCTGCAAACACACAGTTGGTTTGGTCACTGCACGTCGGCCATGTTACTCTGACGGGGTCTGTTGTTGTGCGGCTGCAGAACACAGCGCTGATGTCATCCGGAACACACTCACCTGTCTCCGTGGAAACCATCTTCTTGTTGCTCATGGCGACAAGTCAACGCAGGAGAGTCTCACGCACAGCTCGGCCGCCCGCACTGCCCCGCTGCACACACACACACACACACACACACACACACACACACACACACACACACATCATTAGGAAACAAGGCCTGCAACACGACACCAGTATATCTCTCTCACAAACACACACACACACACACACACAGACACCTGAAATCCAAGCTGCTGACTGGCCAGCTCTACACACACACACACACACACACACACTTTCAATAGCTCTCTGTTGCTTAGTAACCAGCGAATCTTCACCCACTTCACATGGAGAGTGAGTGTGTGTTTATGAGACATTAACAGTGTATGTGACTGTGTGTGTGTGTGTGTGTGTTCAGTTATGTAAGTATTTCTATTACCACTCAGATAGCTATTCAGTGCACTAATGTGTACAACACACACACACACACACATTAACTTTTCAGTGCAGAATCCAAACCAAAGCATCCAGTGTCAACATGTAAAGCAATCTGAATTTACTAAACACTGAATTATGTTTAATTTTCACCAGATTAATGAAAACATATTCATGAGGGTGAGGAATCCTAAACTATCTTCTGGAAGAGGCAGCTGTTCCTCAGTAAGCTCGGCTCGGCTGAAGAGCTCATCTGATGATATTTAACTACAGATTAACCGCTAAAAACGTTTGAAGCTACACTTTAATGAAGTTATTTCACAACACGACGCTTTTAATGTCACAGAGAAAATTAAAATAACTTCCCCGGTCAGACCTTAGGAGCCTCAGCAGACGTTTAAAATGTTCATTAACTTCACTCCGCTAAACGGGGCGACACGTTTCACAAAGCAGAGCTCTGACTTCTAAAAATCAGATGGTGGAAAAGCTGTGGTGGGACGGGACGCTGCCCTCACCCCGTCCCACCGCAGTTTACTGAACCCTAACCCTGGAGTCATACAGACACACACACGTCATGACTTTACGACCTGACGGCGTTATCTGTCCAGCACACACACACACACACACACACACACACACACACACACACATACATACAGAGAGGAAGACAGGCAGACATATGATTACATGTGTGTCTGCGTGCAGCGTCGGCCCGTTGCCGTGACGACTGTGTCCCCCCGGAAACAGCCACCCTAACTTCCTGAAAAGACAAATATGGACCTGAAGGGGACCAGGAAGTCCTTATATGGACTGTCTCACTGTCATTATCCTGTAAACACACACACACACACACTCTGGTCTCCTATCATTTCTAGTCATTTCTTCACTTGAGGAGGAAAAAGTGAACAGTGTGTGTGCAAGTGTGTTTACGCCACGGTGAAACACACACACACACACACACACACACACACACACACATACACACACAGGAGCCTTCTCCCAGCCTCTCAGCAGAGCTCATGACGTACAAACATGATCCAGATGTTTCGATGCTACACATGAAAATACTAAAAGCTTGTATGTTATTTTGATGGAGGCGTGGCCTGCCGTGTGACGCAGCCAATCAGACGCTAGGAAACAGACGCCACCTGGGCTCCAGCTGTCCGTGTGCACGCTCTGCTCCTGCACACCTGCAGCAAGACGCCCAGGTGTGCCCGCGTGCACGCGCTGCCCCCTCACCTGCCGTCAGTGCTGATGTGCAACCGAGAGACAACACACACGACTTGGCTCTTTTTTGTTTGTTTGTTTGTTTTTTCTTTACCGTGTAGAATGATTTATCAACAAATCAAAGTTATTAATCAATCGACTGTCTGCTGATTGGCAAACCGTTCCTGATCTGGAAATGGATCTGGACTCAAACACTGAGACTCTGGAGATCTGTTGCACCCTAAACACACACACACACACACACACACACACACACACTTCCACAAAGCACTGAATAACTCAAATAATATCACACACACGTATAGTTTTCAGTCTTTTGGCAGCAGCTTTGCAGATCCTCACACACACACACACACACACACACACACACACGGCGCGGAGGCCCGGCTCAGACACCGGGCTGCCCTCGCGGCTCTGTCCGCCTCCTGCAGCTCCTCCCCCGGCCTCCCTGCTAGCTTCCGCCGCTCTCGCTCTGCCGCTCCTGGCCTCCGCATTAAAGCCTCCCCCGACATGACACCCGCCCCCGGCCCCGGAGCCTGGGCCGCTCCCCCCGGAGGAGCCCCGGGCAGGCGGGCAGGAGGGCCCACATCCCTCCGCTAAATAAATAACAGCCATGTTCGGATGTTTGGCTAAACGGCTAGCCGGCTAGGCTAACGCCAGGCTAACGCTAGGCTAACGCTAGGCTAACGCCAGGCTAACGCTAGGCTAACGCCAGGCTAACGCTAGCTTCATGCTAAACACCTGCGGAAGGAAGGAAGGAGGGAGCCCGAGCGGAGGGGCCTCGGGCCGGGCCGAGCCGGGCCGAGCCGGGCCGGACAGCCCCGCAGCGACACGGCCGCTGATTCACGTCAAATACTCAAACACGAGAGTCCGCAGCAGGATAGAGCCGGAGCCGTTTCAGCCTCTTAAAGCTGCTTTACCTTCCGCCTTCAGCACAGTCGCCATCTTCTCCTGCTCTGACGTCACTGCGTAGCAACGGGACGGGACGGGGAGGGGAGGGGCGGGGGGAGGAGGGGGCGGGGGGTGAAGTCACCTCTTTAACGTTTCTCCAGGTGATTCACTCTGACCGGTTAAGGTTGGGGTTAAGGCTGCAGAGGATTAATGCAGTTTAACTGACTGTGATGTTTTTTATCCTACTGGAGAACAACTTGTACCTAATTTATTTATTTATTTATTAGTTATTGTTATACAGGGTGACACAAAAAAACGGGAACTTTTTAACAATCCAATAAAACCAAGAGAGATGGAAGAAAGATATTTTATTCATAGTAACTGAAACCTTAAAACATGCCATTTAAGAAACAATGATGGAATATTCATTTTTTTAAAAATTGTGCTGCCACTTGCTCATGTCTGCCAATACGCACTTCAAAGATTCCCGTTTTTTTGGGTCACCCTGTATTAATGACATATTTGGTGTATCGCAATTGCTAAAATGAATACAGCATTTTTTTCACAATTCAGGAGAGAGCTCATGATTTGAGAGGAGATTTCATATTACCGAAAATTCAAACCACTCGCAAAAATTTTTGTGTGTCTGTAGGGGAGAGTGGGGTAAGTAGTGCCATATTTTTACTTAAAGTGTCTTTAAAGCGAGGGGATTACAGTAATGCCTCCAACTAAAATATGGACATATAGTTTAAGATGTTGTGCATCCCTGGGAACAATCACAGATCATTTTAATCTCCCAAATGATAATGCTATATAAAAGCAAAACAAATTCAATACAAAATTATTTATTTAACATTTATTTATTATTTTAACAAGATCACAGGCCACTTTTCTATAACAAGGCCTAGCGCCACATGAACACACATCCAGAACAAAATAAAATCTTCATCTGAATCTGAATAGTTTTAGTGATCAAAGGTAAGAAGACAATGTACAATAACAATAAAATACAATAAAGTAATATATAGTATATAATCACAAGTTGTGCCACTGGCACAATTTACCCCAAGGCCCTTTGGCACAAATTACCCCAAGCCCACCATTTTGAAAAGAAATCGCTCAAAACAGCTGTTTTGAGCTAACATCATGCTAACTGTATAGACTCATGGTGTAGCTTACTAAAGTACTAAAACCTGTGTGAACTGTTTTCAGAGTTTTCTATAATTGTTCAAACACAGCAATCAAAAAACCTTGATCATGGAAATTTTACTTTGGAGGGCAAAAAAATGTTTTTTGAACTGAAATGTGCTTATCTCTCAAGCCATGTGTCTCCCTTCTTTGCAGGATGAGTGAAATGGATGCCTCTTCAAAAATATGTGGTCACATGACCAACTTCTTCTATAGTTTTCTAGATAACAGGGGTGGCACTACTTGCCCCTTGGCCCAAATTACCCCACTCTCCCGTATGTGGTGTGAAACTTTGGAACAGCCTGGAGATCCAACACAAGAGACGCCAAAACATCCACAGGTTTAAAAACACAAACACAAACACAAACACAAACATAAGGTCTTGTCACAGTATAAAGAGAACGGATCTGAACACGATGTTCATCAGTTTTCTGTCTTTCTGCTTGTTGCTCCTAACTAAGTTACCGTTCTGGTATTGTTGTTCTTACCATTGCTGGTATATATTGTGTCACCATGAATGTACCTTTCTTCACACACACTTTTGGTTATGTAATGCAAATACTGTGGAATATTTAATTACTGTTTGGTATAGGCCCTTTGTTTATTGTTCTGGTTCGATGTTAAGAGATAGGAGGAAGCATCCAGAAATTTTTTTGTTAAGCTTTTGATGAGAAACAGGGGTGGGATTAAATAAGTTTTCCTCCTTCCACTCGTTTTCGAGCGTTGACCATTTAAGTTGAATATTGAACCTGCACGTCACCTACTGCAGTATTTTCCAGTTGTTTTGTTGTATGCAGGTTTTGTGTTGCGCAGGATGCTTTGCTGCTAGATAGATAGATAGATAGATAGATAGATAGATAGATAGATAGATAGATAGAAACTTTCTTAATCCCTGCAGGGAAATTGCAATGCCATAGCATAAAACAGCCACACATAACACAATAAAACAATAAAACCACATTAAAAACAGACTAAAAAGTGCAGTAACATAGATAAATAAGTAAAATAAATACAATAAAATGAAGTAAAATACAATGAAGACCACAGAGGCTGAGGCACTAGAGGCAGTGACTAAATAAAACTAAATAAAACTGTCTTCTCAGAGCAGAGTTACAGAGCTTGACTGCACTGGGCAGGAAGGATTTTCTGTGATTTTCGTTCTTGTCAGTCCGTGGCTCAGGTTGCTCTTTTGCATGTTTATTGTGTCGTGGAGGGCGTGGCAGGCGTTTTCTATCCATCCGCCACATCCATGTTGCCTCAGTGCTTTGATTTGCTGACGAGGTGCTGTGACTTTCAGGTGTGATGTCGTTTGTTCTTATGACTGGTCTTTTGTTTTGTCTCTTGTTGTTTTTATGACTTGCTGCGATACCAAACTGCCCACCCAGGACAATAATAAAGATCTAATCTAACCTCACCATCCTAAGAAAAACTGTATGTAGAGAGATGGAGGATGGAGGGATATGAAGAGCAAGACCACAAATATAAACAAGAAACACTAAAAAAAAAATTACCAGGAAATTCTAAGAGAGCAGTGCAGCTTCCACTTTACACCAACCAGTCCAGTGTGTGTGTGTGTGTGTGTGTCCATACATGGCGTGTGTTCCTCAGTGTGGCTGCTGCCCCCTGCTGTCTGAACCCAGCAGGACGGAGGGTCTGTCAGCCTGTACAAACTAATGCTGGACCAGGACTGTTCATACACTCGTGTGTGTGTGTGTGTGTGTGTGTGTGTGTGTGAAATCTCCGATCAGCTGCTTTCATGAAGATGGGAAATCACCTAAACATCAATTTTAAAAAATGTTCATACGAAGAAAATGTTGCTGAGGATGTGCTGATGACCTTTGACCTGAAGGTTTTGTCTCAGTCGGCTGCAACCACAGACGCTGCTAAAATTCACTTCAATTCTTCATCTGATTTTTCCCTTAAACTTCCCCTTAAGTGGCCTCAAAGGTAGATTTAAAGGTTTTCAGCATGATTTGAGCCTCTTTGAGCTGTTTTGTTTTATTTATTTATTTTCTATTCCTTTAACACAGATTTCCCTGGCAGCATTTTCAAATCTAGAGTTAAAGGAGATTTTCAGCATGATTTGAGCTCGTTTGCCGTTTTCATCGGACTTCAATTTCTCCTTAACAAGCTTCAAATTTCAACTCATGAGATTTTAACTTATTTGCCTCTCTGCAACCCTTTGAACTCTGGTTTCCCCTTATATTTACCCTTAAGTCAAAGTTAGATGTAGTTTTTCAGCATGATTTGAGCTTCCCTTTTCCTGTATTATGTTTCACAACATGGACTCTGGTTTTCCCTGAAGTAGCTCCAAAGTTGGACTTAATGGATGATTTACAGTTAGATTTTTTTTTTTTGCATGATTTGAGCTTGTTTGCAGTTTTTTAAATCCTTTGAACTATAGTTTTCCTTTATATTTACCCTTAAATAGCATCAAAGTTAAGGTTAAAGGAGATTTTCACAACACAGACTCCGGTTTTCACTGAAGTAGCTTCAAAGTTGGACTTAATGGAGGATGATTTGAGCTGGTTTGGTCTTTTTTTTTCTTAAAACACTGATTTCCCCGTCAACAGTTTCACATCTCCAGCTCAAGTAGACTTTTTGCATGATTTGAGCTTGTATGCCATTTTTAAAATCCTTTGAACTGTAGTTTTCCGTTATATTTACCCTTAAGTACCATCAAAGTGAAGGTTAGAGGAGATTGTTCCTTTTCTCTTACCCTTAAACTCTGATTTTCCCTTAGTCTCAATGTTCCAAATAAATTTACCCTTTAGTAGCTTCAAAGTGACATTTAAAGGGAGATTTTCAGCACAATTTAAATTTTTCTTTCCCCTTATCTTCCACCCTGCAGCGTCTCTGCTGAAGCTCCATTCTAGCAAGTCAAACCAAGACGCTGCAGAACCGCATCAGATAGAAGAGATCTGCATGTCCTGTGCATCATTTCACACACATTTCCTCCTGTTTGGGATCTCGGCTAGAATCTGCAACAAAGTTCTGCTGGTTTGAGGTGCAAGAACACACACAGAGAGAGAAAAGGCGTTAGAGAAAATACGTAGTTTATTTGTATAAAAGCGGTGCATGTCGTCCAGAGAGGAGCACAACAGCTGAACACACAGGAAGCTTCACCGGGTCTGATCAGGAAGTGGCAGGAAGCTGCAGCGTCTGATGTGATCTGAGCCTGAGCCTCCCTGACGTGCAGCCCGAGGCCGAGCCGCGCTTCCTGACCGCCGAGGGACGGCGTTCGACCGATGCACCGAGCCGACGCCGGCGTGTCGACGAGCGAGGAAACACAAACCGCTGCCGGGGGGGCCGATTCAGCCCCGACGACCTCACCGGTTCACTAAAGTCACCGGATCTCTACCTGACCTCACGCTGCACCTGTGGGCCTCGCTCGAAATTTCAACCAAATCAAATCTTCGCAAATTTTCTCAACAGAGGAGCCGACGTTGAAGACAGGAACCGGATATTCATTTTCACCACAGACGATAAAAAATAATAAGATGAATCACCAGATGTGCCTATTACAACAATATAAAAACAATTCATTAACTACAATTACAATTAAGTACAATGACTTGATTTCTTCCTGGCCCAAGGTTACTTTGTGGACGTTTCCTGCAGACGCTAACCTGCCGGATCTACTTTCCAATTCAAAAAGGAAAAAAGGCAAGAAAAGTGGCATTTAATTTCCTAAAAAAACAAAAAAACAACAACCAAAAATTGGTTCCAGGCCCATTTCTGTCATGTTCCTGTTTATTTTAGGTGCTGAAAATTAAAAGACATTTCAGGATCTAAACGTTTGCAAACGGCGAGTTTCCATCTGGAAGACTGAATATTAAAGCTTGTGCCATCAACGCTTTGCTTCATTTTGACAAATCGCCATTCTCCGCAGAGGGGCGGGGCCAAACTACCTAAAACAACCAATCACCGCAAGGAGGTGTGGCCAATCTCAAGGCCAATCACGATTCGAAGGACAAAGGGCTGAACCTCAGGGGGGGAGGGGCTTTGACGAGGGAGGAGCTAGGATCTGGGGGGAGGGGCTAATGTCAAGTGGGAGGGGCTTGGACGAGGGCTTAATCTCAAGTGGGAGGGGTTGTTACCATGACAACATCAGTACCGATGCATCAGTCGAACTTTTTTCCCCTCGGCTTTTCCCGTGAACCTGAACACATCATGACAGACAGACAGACAGACAGGCAGACAGACAGACAGACAGGCAGACAGACAGACAGGATAAAACTCTGCTGGACGAATGCATTCAGACTGAAGGAAGAAAGGAGAGGAGATGAGGAAAGGAGATTTAAGACACAAAATAAGAAAAAAAAAAAAAAAAAAAACCCTTCATATTACAAACAAACCGATTGTGGTAAAATGTATTTTCAAGCCCCAAAACAATAAAACATCAACAGCCAGTGTAACAATAAGATCCAAATATTATTAATAACCAATATCTTGTCAGTATTATTAATCAATAGAAGACAAACCGAGATATTTACTGCCCTTAACACCACCGAGGGAGAGAGAGAGGGGGAGAGAGAGAGAGAGAGAGAGAGAGAGAGAGAGAGAGAGAGAGAGAGAGAGAGAGACAGAGAGAGAGAGAGAGAGAGGTTGGGTCACAGTGGGAAGAGGAGTGAGCTCAGATTCAAACAGGAAATATCACAGGAAGCTGTGTGTGTGTGTGTGTGTGTGTGTGTGTGTGTGTGTGTGTCTCAGTAAGACGTCAGGTTTAGTAAACAAGTCTGTGTCTTCCTATTTGCCTGAATTTGCAGTGTGTGTCTGTGTGTGTGTGTGTGTGTGTGTGTGTGTGTGTGTGTGTGGGCGGGGGGGGCGTCGGGCGGCAGCTCCCCCACAGCAGAGGCTCTTCCTGGGTCGAGGTCATCACAAGCCCTGCCTGATGCTCTGGATGATCTGGAAGATGGCTGAAGCACGCACACACACACACACACACACACACACACACACACACACACACACACACACACACACACACACACACACACACACACTTCAGTTAGACCAATTAGACTGTAGTGAGGCTATAAAAGTTATTCCTCACTGTTTGTTTTCCCATGACTCTCCCTCAGTCTCATTAATGTTCCCTGACCTTCAGTGACTTCCTCTTCCAATAACTTTCAATAACTCACACTAAGCCTTTAATCTATTCCTCGTTTTGCCAAGAACGGCCCGGAGGCAGCCAATCCAGATTACAGGTGTCCCGGAAAACGAGCAGCTGGGCTCAGAGGTACAGGACAGCACCGACACTCATCATCCCAAATTTAATTATGACTGGAGCCGAGCCTGAGAAACAAGGACAAACTGATGTGAGGTAATCTGTCCCCTCGGATCGGTAACCTGTCCCCTCAGACTGGTAACCTGTCCCCTCAGACTGGTAACCTGTCCCCCTGGATTGGTAATCTGTCCCCTCAGACTGGTAACCTGTCCCCCTGGATTGGTAACCTGTCCTCTCAGACTGGTAGTCTGTCCCCTCAGACTGGTAATCTGTCCCCTCAGACTGGTAATCTGTCCCCTCGGATCGGTAACCTGTCCCCTCAGACTGGTAGTCTGTCCCCTCAGACTGGTAATCTGTCCCCTCAGACTGGTAATCTGTCCCCTCGGATCGGTAACCTGTCCCCTCAGACTGGTAATCTGTCCCCTCAGACTGGTAATCTGTCCCCTCGGATTGGTAACCTGTCCCCTCAGACTGGTAATCTGTCCCCTCGGATCTGTAATCTGTCCCCTCAGACTGGTAATCTGTCCCCTCGGATCTGTAATCTGTCCCCTCAGACTGGTAATCTGTCCCCTCAGACTGGTAATCTGTCCCCTCGGATCGGTAACCTGTCCCCTCAGACTGGTAATCTGTCCCCTCAGATCTGTAACCTGTCCCCTCGGATCAGTAATCTGTCCCCTATGACTGGTAATCTGTCCCCTCGGATCGGTAATCTGTCCCCTCGGATCGGTAATCTGTCCCCTCGGATCAGTAATCTGTCCCCTCGGATCGGTAATCCGTCCCCTTGGATTGGTAATCTGTCCCCGGTAATCTGTCCCCTCGGATCGGTAATCTGTCCCCTCAGACTGGTTATCTCTCCCCTCGGACTGGTAATCTGTCCCCTCGGACTGGTAATCTGTCCCCTCGAATCGGTAATCTGTCCCGTTGGATTGGTCAAAACAAACAGAACTGAAGATTAAACCATGAGGCTGTTGTGAAAATACTTTGTTTACTATGAGACGTGTACAAAGTGTGTGTGTGTGTGAGTGTGTGTGTGTGTGTGTGTGAGTGTGTGTCTGAGGATCCACCCCTGCACGGCCCTGTTTGAGAGCCGCTGCCACGGACCAATCAGAGAGGTGCACAGCGACGTGGTTACTGATCAGACGGCTACAGAAATAAACCCGAGACAGAAAAACGAAGCCAGGCGGGCTGGTCTGAGTTTCAGATTCAGACGGCGGAGCAGCGAGGCGACGAGCTACTGAAACCAAGTCGTCACTCTACCACGGCTCTAAATACCTTTTTTTTCTGTTTTCTGCAAAATTGCAAGTTGTCAAATAGTTTTTCTGCACATCGGCGAGCTGTTCTTCCTTCCTCTGAGCCGCCTCGCCTGGCAGAGCTGACAGCAGCATCACACACGGCTTTGTTTAAGAATGGAGTTCACACTGTGATTTAAAGACGGATTATCTCAAATCTCAAAGCATATTCTGATCATTCCCTGTTCTAAATAAACACTCTGAGGCTCTGAGAACTGTATTGATCTACTGACTGAAGCAACATGATGTGTAAACTGAGACACTCTGACCTGCTGCCATCAGGCAAACGGTTCAGAAGCTTGAAAAGCAAAACCACCAGACAGTCTAACAGCTTCCTGCAGAAAGCTGCTAGACTTTAAACTGCTGACCTCACCCATCACTCATTATTTATTACATATTTATTGTGCTCATACCTATTTATTTGTGCCTATTTATTATACAGACATTGCCCAGTGCCTTGGGGGTGTGCGTGTGTGTGTGTGTGGGGGGGGGTGTGTTATATATCTAAATTTTAGTTTGTTTAATGGGATCCCAAGTGAGAAGCACTATCTCATTCTGTGTGCACTACTGCTGTATGTGTAGCTAAATGACAATAAAGCTTGATTTGGTTTGATTTGATTTGAAACAGACACAGAGTCAGTCTGCATGCCCAGGGCTTCACTGCTCAGCCTGTGAAACACAGATCTGAGAGCTGCTTTATGTTCCACATGTCCTGTGTCCACTGAGGTCGAGGTGGGGGGGTCTGGTGTGCTTCCTTGGGCCCGGGACGGCCCCGCTGGTGGCCCTGCAGCCGAGTCCTCTTCCCCAGGAACCAGGCCAGACCCTTCGGACTCGTCCTCAGTGGAAACGTCCGGCGAGGATCCAGAGGCTGTGACTTTTAGGAATTCGGGACATTTTTTCTTGCGGCGAGTTTCCGAAGGGCTCCGATGTTCACCGACTTCAGTGCATTTACTCATCAGCACAGGAGGGCTGCTCGTTCCCAGGAGGGAGTTTCACAACACGGACATGAACAGAGCACCGCCTGCGTCTTCCACACCAAATATTTTACGGGTATTTGCAGATTTTATTAAGAAGAAATCACCCTGAAACTGTTTATAACCATCTTTAGTCTTTATTGGACCCTTTACAAGCCAGACTGGGTGGAAAAGGACAAAATTACCTGGTTGTTGTTTTTATTTTTTTCTGCAATCTTGGAAATTTTTCTGCAAATTGCAGGTTGCAGGTGGGCATTTCGCACCCTGACAACATTTATCATGCAGTTTATTATTATTATTATTATTTATTTATTTAAGGAAACTTTAGTTTGGGACAGCTGAAACAGAATTCTGGGCGGCTGCAGGACACTGGCGTCTTTGCACTGACAGTGTATGTAGAGACGCTGCGTTAAAGCCCTCGCTGCACGTTTGCTCTGATCACAGTTTGACTTTTCTACTGAACACACGAGACATCAGGCTCATCATTTTGACTTTCCCTGTGAGACTCAGAGCAGCTCCCAGCTTCCTCTGACCAGGAAGCAAAGGAAACAAGCCAGGAAGAAAAAAAAACAAAACAAAAACAAACAAACACAAAAAAAACAGCAAGCCTCTGGATCCACCAGCTGATTATCAGCAATAATCAATAAATAAAATCAACAGTCAACCAGTGAACTGTAGCTCACCTGATCCACACACCACGAAGACGAAAAGAGCCAGGAGCCACGGACCCACCGGGGACTTGTCATCGTTTACTGGACGCTGCGCACACACACACACACACACACACACACACACACACACACACACACACACACAGAGTCATAAATACTGCAGGTCCTACTGGCTTCCAAACAGCAGAAGAAGAACCGACAGCAACTGTGGCTGAGCAGAGAAAAGAACTCCACCTGCAGGAGCACACCTGAAAACCCCAAGCCCCGCCCACACTGATCTATCATCTCAGATTGCTAATCTGTCAATTTGGACTGGTAATCTGTCACCTCAAACAAGGCCGGGAACCGAATTTAGATGCTTTTACGGCACCGACTGAATTCCTTCAATACTGTCAGGTATTGAAAAACGCCATGGCACCAAAATTCGGTGGCGAGTGTCATTTGGTACTAAATGTCGACGCCTAAGGAGTAAATCCCACCGGCGTCAGGGAGCCAATGAGCACGCAGCACGCTTGTACCAGGATCTCATCAGGCTGCTGTGCCCTGTCCCTGTTGAATAAAGGAATAAAACATATGCTGGTTCTTAGTGGCTTATTTTTCTCCGGTTCAAACAGAAGACGGAGAAAATAAACAAATGTGCAGGAATTTCACACTTGAGAGTTTGTCATGTTTTTAAGACGGCAAAGACAAACGTCATATAATAAACTGAGCTGTTGCACAAGAGCACAGCGACAATTTTGGTACTGATAAGAGTCAAGAGCACAGAGAAAGAGGACATGAGATAAAAATGACTTGGATATCATCAGATCAGTGTGGAAAAAACGGACCAAAAGATAACACGGTCATGTTGAGCTCATTTCACTGGAACATTTGTTAATGAATGACAGTGACAGGCTGACAGGAGGCCAGTCCTGTGGGTTAATCTGAGCCGGTCGCTTTAATTTCCTCTGTACTACCAAAGCAACATGTTCTGCCTCTTCCTCTGTGGTTTTGGAAGACACGCACAAAACACTACGAGTCATCCTGTCAGTGGTTCTCCGCTAAATCACGTCAGCACGCCGGGCCGCGGCTCAACACGCAGAAACTTCCTTTAGGCGAAAGAAAGGAGCGTCACCAAACTCCATTCAGAAAATCTGTTATTTTCATGCTCACCCGCATTTTAATCAACGTGGATAATCTATAACACATGACCAAAGACGTTTTTACAACCAGCTGAGGCCGCTCGCCATTTCGGCACACATAGGAGTCGCCAAGCAAAACTTATTTTGATTAATTTTATACTTTTAGTGACCGATTCGCACGCCTCCGTCAACCGCGGTGCGTTTTAACGTCACTCATATAAAAGTGAAGCGTTTATTAAAATAAAAGAAGTTTGGTGTGTTGCCTGTGCGCCGCTTTGAACATCATCACGCAGCAAACCGGTGAAGTTATTGCGTGATAATTTAAATTACACGCCAACAGAGCCGCATCACTTTGACGGATATTTTGAATGAGGTTTGGTGGAAAACGATGTTTCGACGGCAAGCGAGTGAACAAATTGTTTATCAGTTGTTTAACGCATTTCCGCATGTTCTCCTAACATTATGTGTGTTTTCAGTGAGTTACACCTGGCTGGCTGGGCTCCAGGTGAGCACACACTAACGGCCAGTCAGTCGCTAGCTCTGCCGGCTAACAGGCTAACACCTGGCGTGCGTCTGTGAGCACGGCCGGCTCGGCTCTCCGACACCTGGACCCTCAGGTGTGACCCAGCAGGTGTGACCCAGCAGGTGTGTTCAGGCTCCGTGTGCAGCAGGCCGCAGAGGGAGCGGCCTGGCTGCCCGCGGCTCCGTCGCCTCACCGCTGTTTTCTGGACGTGTCCCCGCTGGGTGATGGTCTTGCTGTGCCGCTCGTTCGCCACCTTCATCCGCTGCACCGCCGACATGTTTCGGGTCAGGACCGGTCCGGACAGGGAGGACGGAGAGCCGCGGGAGGAACCGGGGGGAGCGGGTCGAGCTGCGGGCTGTTCACCGGCGGAGAGGTTCGGCTGGAGGCGAGTCGGCTCGGCTGTATTTCCGTGTTGTGAGGCGCTGGCGTCCGGCTGGCTGCTGCCGCTCTCACGGTTAGCTGACGTGCTAGCTGGCTGGCTAGCGGAAGCTGAGGCGGCCTGCCGCGTCACGTGACGAGGGAGCGGCAGGAGCTGTGGCCACGCCGCCCCCTGGTGGCCGGAGTGAACAGCAGCCCCACTGCCTCCAGGGTGCCCCTTCTAGTCCAGTCATTTGAGGCCAAAATTGGGGTCAACCTAGGACAAATTGCAAGAGAAGCAAACTCAACTGATTCTGTATCCTCAGTTTGTCCTGAGTGAGGGGGAAAAAGTCCCAAGGAATCCCATTGGTGGAAAGTTTACAAAATCACCTCTATATGACCACATATTACCAAAAAACACTGTTTTTAACACACAGGGGAAAGGGGTTCAACATTTTACTTTCAGATATCACTATAAAAATTCACATGTTGATTACACACACAAAGACAAGAAAAAAAGTCAATTACAAGTTCTTTGAATTATTCTGTTTACACATGCATATCACACATTATCTGATTTGATATGCGCTAATAAGGAATATAAGGAATAAATGCCAGAACAGATATTTAAACAGTGAATTAAAAGGTTACTATGTATACAGTAACCTTTTAATTCACTGTTATGTAGTAACCTTTTAATTCAAGGTTACTATATGACGGCCTGAACACGCCGTCATTCATTTCATTTTCTGAAACCCTGAAATCTGGAGCGGCGCTGCTCAATCTAAGATGACAGACAGACAGACAGGATTACAGAAGACATATTTTATTCAGACTAGGAGGAAATCATCTTTATTATTATTCAAAACATTCACTGTGTTTACATTGTGGCTCAACGTCACCGATTTCTTTTAAAAATACCACAGAATGCCACCCCCACCCCCTTAAAAAAAAAAACCAAACAGAAACATAAGAAAATGATCATAAAAATGCAACACAATTTGTGATTACAATTGTTCAAAAAATTACCAGAAATGACAAATTATCAAATTATTAACAAACAACAACAAATTATCAGCAGATGTCAAATATAAAATAAGTCACAAAAAAATTACTAAAAAATAAAGTAAAATTGTGCAAAAGCTACTACAATACTACCCCCAAATTCTAACACTAAAGAATCTGCCAGAAAATAGTCACAAAATTACCCAATAATTAAAAAAAAATTAACAAAAAAAAAAAAAGTCTTCAAAAAGTAATTATGAGAAGGCTATGTATTTCAGAGCTATGTTCACAGCTAAAATTCACAGATTTACCAACAATTCTGAAAGGGAAAAAAAAAAAGAAAATGACAAGAAAAACCAAAAAATTAAAACTTAAGAAGAGGAAGAGAAAGCAGACAAATGAGAATAAAATGCGAATCCAAACAGAGCGTGTCGACGCCGCTGTGAGTTCCTGCTGCTGAGGATAAGAAACATCAGATCTGGCTTCACACTTTTCTGAGCAAAGTTACAAAATGAACACAGGAACATGAGTTCAGCTGGAACACAGAGAAAACATCTGCTGCCGGCTCGGCTGAGGGACGGAAACACTCCTGTGACATTTCAACAGGTTACCAATTCAGAACAAAACAACTCTCAAAGCCAAGCAAAGTCACTTCAGCTACTGTGATTCTGGTTAAAGGAATCCTCCAATGTTTTGGGTGAAATCCCCCTTTTCCTTTCCTTTACGCCCCCAGACTGAGACCAGATGTTGGACACCATTTCCGGGTGAACCAAAATTTGTTCTTTACCTTATTTCTTTATTTCAAGTTTGGGATGTATACTGCACTGTTGTGACAAAAAGAGAGCTGAGCCAGAAGGTAAAGCTCTCAATCAACCGGTCAGTCTTTGTTCCTACCCTCACCTGTGGTCATGAGCGATGGGTCATGACTGAAAGAACAGGGTCGTGCATACAAGCAGCCGAACTGGGTTTTCTCAAGAGGGTGGCTGGCCTCTCCATTAGGGATAGGGTGAGAAGTTCAGTCATCTGTGAGAGACTCGGAGTAGAGCCGCTGCTCCTTTGCGTGGAAAGGAGCCAGTTGAGGTGGTTCGGGCATCTGGTAAGGATGCCACCAGGGCTCCTCCCAAGGTAGGTTGTCCTGGCACGTCCAGCTGGGAGGAGGCCACGGGGCAGGCCTAGGACCAGGTGGAGAGATTATATCTCCACACTGGCCTGGGAGCTCCTCGGGATCCCCCAGTCAGAGCTGGCTGATGTTGTCGGGGAAAGGGAAGTTTGGGTTTCCCCGCTGAAACTGCTTCCTCTGCGACCTGACTCCGGATAAGTGGTTGAACATGATGATGATGATGATGATGATGATGATGATGATGATGTGTAATGTCAAGGAACTGGGACTGGCTGTCATGAGTTGTTTACGTATCGACCCGAGATGCTCCAAACTGACTTTGGTACAGGTCAGTTTGTATTCACTCCTGGACACGTTCCAAAGCCTGACTCTCAACCTGTCCACAGGTACTTCACTATTTTCATAAAAAGTGGTTGACCTGTACAATCAAAAAGGATTGACAAATTTACATTTCTTTAAGATTATGAAATTATTACAGCGCCACCTTGAGGCCAATGAGTATCGTTTTTTTTTTTTGCCTCAGAGGTCGGTGGAAGGCGCAACCCACCTGCTTGTTTTTGTGTTATGACCAAAAACATCTGGATTCCCAGAAGGACTGACAAAACATAAAACACACAAAGAATCCAAAACGATAAAATAATCAGTTGCTTAAATGAAAACAGCTAAAACAGAAAGTTATGTTTAAAATAAAACCAATGAACACAGTAGTTATAAAAACTCTAATGAAGCTCTTAACATTGTGAATCCCTGAATCTGCCATTGTGAGTCTGCTGGGTTCGTAATGTCCTCCTTCTTTATGGAGCTGCTGTTCTTCCTCTCCTACATGCCCTTTTCTGCAGGGACAAATAATCTTGGACATCATGTTCTTGCAGAGCAGAAAAACCGCAGAGATGAGAAAACCCAGAATCTTACAAATCATCATTTCTGTCTACTTGAGCTCACACAGCTCAGCAGTGGATCCATAGTAAATCAAGCAGATCCCAGCGTGGAGCGGCTGAGTGAACGTGGTCTGGACTCTGTGGAGGAGAGTCATGGTTTCAGAGACGCTGTAGAAGGACAGAACACCTGCTCTGTGATCCAGGTACACTCCGATTCTGAAGGACACACGGCCTCGTATGGGAGTTTCCTCACTGTTATGGATGAATTTATAACTGTTGTTGTGACGCTCTAATGCCCAAGACTTGTCATTATATCCAAATCGACTTTCACTCCCTTTTCTGCTCACATCTGGATATGCAACTGCTGTGGAAACTCTCACACCGCTCCACTCCACCTCCCAGTAACAACGTCCAGTCAGACCCTCTGTGCTCAGGACCTGACAGAATGAAATGAATCTGTCTGGACGACCAGGATACGACTGCTTTTCTCGCATTCCTGTCGCCTTTCTGTTCCCCTCAGATAAAGCCAGCTCTCGGTGTGCTGTGTTTGGATCCAGTGTGATTTGACATGAATATTGTAACAACTCAGCTCTGGTTCTGGGTTCTGGTTGTGACAGTAAAACATCTGGTTCAGTCACTGTCAGTGAGATCTTAGTCCAGTCCTCACTAAGAACGCCCTGTAGTTTATTTCTGAGCTCTGTCAAAGCTGCAGTCACATCCTGAAAGCGCCGCAGAGGACGGATATCGGTGCAGGGAAAGTCTGTAGATCCACTGAGACTTGACAGCGAGGGGTAACTGTGCAGGAAATGTGTGTGATCCTCTGTGTGTGAGAGCTGCTCCAGCTCAGCGTCTTTCCTCCTCAGCTCAGCGATCTCCTGCTTCAACTTCACCTCCAGTTCTTTTGCTGGACTCACTTCGGCTTCCTGCTGCGATCTGATCTGCTTCTTCACATCAGATCTTCTTTTCTCAAGCAGACGGAGCAGCTCGCTGAAGATCTTCTCGCTGTTCTCCACTGCTTCATCAGCAGAGCGATTGAAGACCTCCACCTCCTCCTGAAGCACCTTCATGTCTTTCTCTCTGTCCTGGACTCTCTGCTGGATTGTTTTGCGATTCTCCTCAAGCCCTTTCTGCCTCTCGGTTCTTTCTGCTGCAGCTGAGACTGTGTCATGGCCTCTATGTTCATCCATAGAACAGAGATAACAGATGCACTGCTGATCGGTGCGGCAGAAGATCTTCAAAACTTCGTCATGACGAGAGCAGAGCTTGTCCTTCAGGTTCTTGGATGGGTCGACCAGCTTGTGGCTTTCAAAGGCAGGAGATTCAATGTGAGGCTGGAGGTGCTGCTGGCAGTAAGAGACCAGACACACCAGACAGGACTTGAGGGCTTTCAGCTTTCTCCCAGTGCAGACATCACAGGCCACATCTCCAGGTCCGGCATAGCAGCCATGAGGAGGAGCAGCTTGGAGTCCCGTCTTCTTCAGATCCTCCACTAACTCTGCTAACATGGTGTTTTTCCGCAGGACAGGCCTTGGGGTGAAGGTCTGTCTGCACTGCGGGCAGCTGTAGATTCTCCTCTGGTCCTCTCCATCCCAGTGGGATTTAATACAGCTCATGCAGTAGCTGTGACCACAGGGAAGAGTCACCAGATCCTTCAGTAGATCCAGACAGATGGAACAGGAGAATTTTTCAGAGTCCAGCTGAGTTCCTCCCTGTGCCATGTCAGCTCTCAGTGACAGTGAAGGTCTGAGACTTTGACTTCTCCTCTGTGAAAAACCACTAAAGGCTGGTTAACTGCGACTGGCCCGCCACAGAGGTGTCCCACAAGAACTTCACAAAAAGACAACTGAATGCTGATCCCAGTTTCCTGAGAGCCCAGGTGAGAACACAGGTGAAGCTGGAGCTGGTTCTGAAATACAAACACAAAAGGAAGAATGTGCATTAATAATCATCATTAATTCTCCAACTATGGAAGAACTAACTACGGACAGGCATCTGGACATCCATATCATTTGTAACAGAACAAACAAAAACATAGAATATTAATAAGCATGTTTAGAAAGAAATATTAATAAAATGCAGAGTAAGACTTAGCTGCTGGCTGCTTTTGGGAGCAGCGGACTGCACCTTTAATTCATGATGTAACTGGTGCCAGGTGCATGCAGAAAGTATTGAGACCCCTATGTTGCAGCCTGATGCTACAATCGTTTAAATTCATTTTTTCTCATTAATCTGCACTCAGAGCCCCATGATGACAAAGTGAAAACTGAATCGTAGAAAATTTTTGTAAATTTATTAAAAAGAAAAAAACTGAAATATCACATTGACATCAGCATTCAGATCCTTTGCAACAACACTTGAAGTTTAGCTCAGGTGGCTCCCATTTCTCCTGATGGTTGCTGAGATGTTTCTACACCTTGATCAGAGTCCACCTGTGGTCAATTAAATCGATTGGACATGATTTGGAAAGGCCCACAGCTCTCTATAGAAGGCCTCACAGCTGACCTGCATATCAGAGCAGAAACCATGAGGTCAGAGGAGCTGCCTGCAGAGCTCAGAGACAGGACTGCTGCAAGGCTCAGATCTGAGGAAGGCTGCAAAAACTTTCTGCTGCACTGAAGGTTCCCAGGAGCTCAGTGGCCTCCATGATTCTCAAAGGGAAGAAGTTTGGCACAACCAGGACTCTTCCAGGAGCCGGTCGCCCGGCCAAACTGAGCCATCGTGGGAGAAGGGCCTCAGTAAGAAAGGTTACCAAGAAGCTGCTGGTCACTGTGACTGAGCTCCAGAGATCCTGTGTGGAGACGGGACAAAGCTCCAGAAGGACAACCATCACTGCAGCCTCCACTGATCTGGGCTTCATGGCAGAGCGGCTGGACGGAAGCCTCTCCTCAGAGCAAAACACATGGAAGCTGCTGAGTTTGCAGAAAAGCAGCTGAAGGACTCTCAGACTGGGAGAAACCAGATTCTCTGCTCTGATGGAACCAAGACTGAACTGTTTGGCCTCAGTTCCAAACGTTCTGTCTGGAGGAAACCAGGCAGCGCTCATCACCTGCCCAGTACCATCCCAGTACCATCCCAGTACCATCCCAGTACCATCCCAGTACCATCCCAGCAGGGCAGCCTGGTGGTGGCAGCATCAGGCTGGTGTTTTCCAGCAGCAGGGACTGGGAGACTGGTCAGGGCTGAGGGAAAGCTGAATGGAGCAAAGTCCAGAGATCTCCTCAGTGAGAAGCTGTTCCACAGCTCAGGACCTCAGACTGGGAGGACCTCAGACTGGGAGGACCTCAGACTGGGCTGAAGGTTCACCTTCCAACATGACAGAGACCCTGAGCTCACAGCCAAGACAACACAGGAGAGGCTCAGGGACTCTGTGAAGGTCCCAGAGCCCAGAGCCCTGACCTGAACCCTGTCCAACATCTCTGCAGAGACCTGAACATGGCCGCCCACCGACGCTCCCCATCCAACCTGAGCGAGCCTGAGAGGATCTGCAAAGAAGAAGCAGGAAATCCCCCAGTCCAGGTGAGCAGAGCCTGTTGCTTCATACCCAGAAAGACTGGAGGCTGGACCTGCTGCCAAAGAGGCTTCAACTAAGTGCTGAGGAAAGGCTCTGAATACTGATGTCAATGTGTCTTTGGATATTCTCATTTATCCAGGTCATCGTTCTCTTGGGGCAAATTGAATCGTAGGCAAGTGGACTTGTATTTGCCTTAGGAAGACGTTTCACCTCTTATCCAAGGGGCTTCATCAGTTCAAAAGATGAAGCCCCCAAATACAAGTCCAGTTGCCTACGATTCAATTTGCCCAAAGAGATGTTAATGTGATATTTCAGGTTTTTACATTTTAATAAATTTACAAAAATTTCTACAATTCGGTTTTCACTTTGTCATCATTGGGCTCTGAGTGCAGATTAATGAGAAAAAATCAATTGAAAGGATTGTAGCATCAGGCTGCAACATAACAAAAGTGAAAAAGGTGAAGCAGGTCTGAAGACTTTCTAACTGCTCAAATATCAAGGAGTTATTGCACTCCACAGCCTACACACCTCTGTAAATCAGAGTCCGAGGCACAGCGACAGTGTTGGTGTCAGAGCAGTGACATCAACAAGCTGCTGAACCCATCAGCCAGAATCAATACTGATGACACACACAGACTCAAATACCAAGCTGGGAACTGACGGCTACTCACGCTGTGAAGCAGACACGTCACTTTCAGAGCAGCAGCATGAAGACAGAAGACACACAGATGGACTGTCCACTCCCTCATGAGCCAGAGGAGAACCAGAGGAGAAGAAGAGGAGAACCAGAGGAGAAGAAGAGGAGCAGCGAGGAGGTTCTGCTCGTTTCTCCACCCTCAGAAGAATAAAAGCTGAGCTCCCGTCCAAACCAAACCTGCTGCTGTTTCTTGCTGTTGGTTTGCTGATTCACAGAGACTCGTTTCCGTCTTTAAACTGGCAGATCTGTGACAGGAGGAGGAGCAAGGAGACGTCTGGACATAATGTGTCTGATTGAGAGGAGGAAGTGGAGGAAGGAGGAGGAAGTGGAGGAAGGAGTGGTATCAGGCTTTGCTTCATTCCATGATGAGGAGCGGTTTCAGAGAAACGGGGAGTTTAACCCTCGACTGCAACCTGAAGTGAAGAAAACTGAACTGAAACTAAAACTATGACCATGAATAACCACTTTGTTGTAAAGCCTCTGATTATAAAGCTGAAGTGACAAGAAAAACTATTCAGAATCTGTCTTTCTCTCTTTCTGTCTGTCTGCCTGTCTCTCTCTCTACTGAATTCGACCAGATCTCTTGTTTTTTTTCCCCCAGGTTGTGTTCAGACACCCTTCACCATCATTTAACACTTTGAAAGACGAAGAAATTTACTCTATCTCTTAAATCAATCAATTAATCAATAAATCAATAAAAAACATGGGGCAACAGGGAAATTAGCAACAAAGTAGGAAATCAGGAATCTTCCTGGACCTCCAGCGGTGTGAGGGTCACTGCGACAGACGGGAGGAGGAATGAGTTCAGAGGTTACAGGGCCACCACCTGACTGCTCCTCGAACCACCTGCAGGTTTTAAAAAGATATTCTAAGGTGTGTGTTTGAGATCCACCTGATCCTCTGTGTGAACCAGAGCAGCTCCAGAGCTGCTGGGAGGAGCCAGGCTAACCACTCCCATAGACTTCAAGGCTTTATGCTAAGCTAACAGGAAATGCTGCCCACAGGAACTGGACGTGCAGAGGTGGAGATGGTGTCCAACATCTGGTCTGAGCCTCCCTGCAGACAGTCATGTTTGTTTCAGTCACATATTATCATTAATTTCAAAAGTTATTTATTTTTCTCAACTTTCTTTTTTTGTTCTTCTTCTGTTTCCTTTAACCTTTCTTTCAGGATGATTGAATTTGAGCAGAGAGCAATGATTTGTTGTTTTTGAGTCACACAGCCAATATGAAGGGACAGGACTTGAAAAGCTTCTGGCTTCTTCCTACCCCTTTTGAACATGAACTATATTATCTTGGTTGACGATCGGTCAATTTAGCTTTTGTTTGCTCATATTGTTTACATGTCATACTTCTGTTTGTTTATCCCTGTCTTTTTTTTAACAAGTATAATAATAACATCCTGATGACTCTGTTTCAGATCCACTGTTGGTGAACGAGGGCCAAATTATGAATATTGTGTCGCTGTCCCAATACTTATGGACCTGACTGTATGCATAGGAAATCAAATTATATCATTTTGTTATCGTTTTGTTTTCAGTCTCAGTTGATTCCAGTTTAGTTTCTGCAGCAGGTTTGCTGGTTTTAGTTTTCATTGCTTCAAAATGTTTAGTTTTAGTTTGAGTTTTAGATGTTTTATGGCATCTTCTGAACATTATTTTTATTTTTCCTTTTCTGGGTATTTTTTAAAAAAGAATTTTAATCAAGATTTTTTTTTTCCCAACTCAGTTTAGTTGCAGTTAGTTTCCAGAAATGCTGTGTATGAGTATGAGATGTTTGTGCGTGCTTCAATGTATTACCACGCTTTATATTTTGTCATGCTCTTTTTTAAATGTGATATTATGAATGAATGAATGAACTTCCACACACTGAGCACCAAATTCTGCAGAGTGGCAGAGGCTTTATCACCTGTGAGACGTCACTGTGTCACTGTATTCAGTTCAGTCCGGTTCAAACAGACTTTAGGGTTACAGGGACAGTGCACTTCCTGCCAAAGCCAAACCAAAATTCAGCCTTTTATTTGTTTTCTCTTCAAAACTGTTTTCAGTCTTTTTTCACAAAACAACCAAACAAACAAAAAAGATCAGTCCTTTCTTCTTCCACACAAAATTTATTTCAACAAAAATGGTTCAGTCTTTTTTTTTTCTTTTTTATGTGTTTGAATAAAAAAGAACAAACAACAACAACAACAACAACAAAAAGTCAAGTGGCACGGATAGAGACGCTTGCGGTCCACATTCCTGAACACTAGGTGGCGGTAGTGTTAAGGTGGTTGCCATCATCATAAAATTTCTTAAAATAAACATTTTGCGATTGGCACAGCTTTGTTGGCGTTAATTAGCTGGAACAGGGGAGGTGAGGAACTAAAGGTCCACCAGACAGACGCAGGTTAAGAGACGCAAAACAAACATGAGATTATAATAAATACGATCGGCGTTACTTTACATGAACTAATTTAGTAACTTCAATGGAATAAAACAGCGTGAAACAACGAGCACAAACTCATCATGTCACCAAATTATTTCATCTCCGATGCGTTTTGTAGGGATGTGCTTCACAGGCTCACAAGCATGTACTCTTGGATACTTCAGTACCTTTAAAAGCAAGTACTTTTTTACTCTTACTCGAGTAACATGTCGACTGAGCTACTTTTACTTGTAACGGAGTAAATTTTGACCAGTAGTATTTTTACTCTTACTCAAGTAATCACTGGAAAAAAAAAAGAAGACTAAAATGTACAAGCTTTAGCATCGTGTGTGCAGAGGACCACAGATTTTGAACGAGCTTGATGAAATACTAAAAATGTCACATTCCATCTCCATTTTCAAGAAAAAACTAAAAATTCAACTCCTAGCAATGTATGTTTAATGTGCTGATTAATAATAATATGAATACCTGTATCTTAGTGCATCTGCTAATTTCCCTTGGTTAACATTGCTACTGTACTTTGCATCAAATCCAGTGTAACCAGAATACTGAGATCGTCCATTGTTTATTGTGTGTCTGTTATCTATCTGTATGTTGTCCATATTATAAGTATATCTGGCCCATATCTTATATTCATGGAAAACCGGGCCCCCTATTAAAAGCTTTAAATAGCTTCCTTGGGGTGACCCTTTTCACACATCCGATTGTGTAAAAAAAAAAAAAAAAAAAATACCTGTTGTATAGTGTTCCCTGGATGATGTGTGAATAAAACTAAGAAAAAAAAAAAAAAGTACTGGGGTCGAGTACTCTGTCCATCTCTGACTATTATGCTGCATTCCAGGCCACCCGTAACAGGTGATTTACCGGTTAAAAGTGGGCGGGGCTATAGCCAAACCTGTGAATTCACGCCTGTGAACTCAATTGTGCTCAACGGACTCCAACTTCCTCGTTTGACGTCACGCAGTGTATGTTTTGTACACAAGAATGGCGGCCAACTGAAGACTATTATCTAGGCCTGTAACTATAGGCATGCACGCATTATTTAGTTTTAAACTGAGGTGTTGTGGGGGCATGACGGTGGGTACAAGCACTGTAATTTTCATCTTTATGGATGAAATAAACTTGACTTGACTTGACTTGACAGTTGTATTTATCAGTTCTGCCTGGAACGGTTTGAAGTCGTGACTCGTGACTCAAGTTGTGATTCACAGGTACAATTCCCCGCTGGAACGCAGCATTCCTCCCGGGGTTGAGAACAGTTCAGCTTCCTGTGTCGGCTTCCTGCCCCGCCCGGCTGCACCTGTGGCTCTTCACCTGAGCCGAGCAGTAGAAGTTGGTCTTGCAGCGGTCGCACCAGTACGGCTTCTCCCCGGTGTGGATGCGGCGGTGCACCTGCAGCGGGCCGCACTGGGTGAACCTCTTCCCGCAGACGTCGCAGCCGTACGGTTTCTCCCCGGTGTGGAGGCGGCGGTGCTGCCTGTGCGTGGCCGAGTGGCTGAAGCTCTTCCCGCACTGCTCGCAGGTGTATGGTTTCTCCCCGGTGTGGACGCGCCGGTGGACATCCAAGGAACCGGCGTCGATGAAGCGCTTCCCGCAGCGCTCGCAGCCATACGGTTTCTCCCCGGTGTGGATGTGCCGGTGCCGCCGGTACGAGCTCAGGTGGCCGAAGCCCTTCCCGCAGTGCTCGCAGCGGTGCGGCTTCTCTCCGGAGTGGACGCGCCGGTGCTCCTGCAGCAGGCCGCTCAGGCGGAAGCTCTTCCCGCAGCGCTCGCAGCCGTACGGTTTCTCCCCGGTGTGGATGCGCTCATGTTCCCTCCTGGAGGCCGCCACCCGGAAGCTCTTCCCGCAGTGCGAGCAGGGGTACGGCTTCTCCCCGCTGTGGATGCGCCTGTGCGTCACCAGGTTGGCCAAGAACCTGAACGGCTTCCCGCACTGCTGGCAGACGTAGGGTTTCTCTCCGCTGTGGATCCGCTGGTGACACTGCAAATGCCACGGCGTTATGAAGGACTTGCCGCACTGCTGGCAGCTGTGAGGCCGTCGTCTGTCCACGTCCTTCTGCTCACATCAGAGAGAGAGGGAGAGAGAGAGAGAGAGAGAGAGAGAGAGAGAGATGTGAGAGGGCTTGGGACATGTAGCTGCTGTCATTACCTCACATTATCATAATGTACAGTGGTGGAAAAAAGTCTTGAGACACCCTTAAAATTTTACACAATCTCAAATATTATCATGAAATATTTGTGGAAAAATCTTTTTGGTGTTTCAAAAGGTGTGGCTGCATTAGACAGATACAAACAAATACAAATTATATTTTTTTGTTTATTGTTTACAAGAAAAACTAACAAAACTAAATTCTTGACAAATTCCTCTGACCACAGAATCTTCTTCCAGTTCCTGGCTGTCCAGTTCTTGTGTGCCTGGGCCGACGACGCCGGGCTAGCCTCTGTCTCTCAGTGATCAGGGGCTTCTTGATAGCCTTGTAGGACCTTAAGCCATGATCTAAAAGTCGGCCACGTGCAGTGCGGGTGGAACACTGGACACCAGTTTGGTTTGACCACTGCTGCTGAAGCTCCTGTGATGTCATTCGGCGGTTTTGCCTGCACATGCGGATCAGGATGGGGTCCTTTCTTGCTGAAGAAACCCTTGGACGCCCAGATCTTGGTTTGTCTTCCAAGCTGTTGGTTCGTCTGTATTTCTGCAGAGTGGATCCACCTGCTGAAGGACGGCATCTGCACTTCCTGGCTATCTGGCGGCAGCAATCAATTTGAAGTTTTTAATGGCTTTTTTAGGATTTGTTTAGTATTCTGGCTGTAAATTGCACTCCAGCCTCCTAAAACCCTCCCTCCAGACATTTCCACCGATCAGTGTACTGCCTTCCTGGACTTCTTCAGCTCAAAAATCAAAACCATTCACGAACAACTGGCCTCATCATGTACCTCCACTTATGATCCACCCTGGATGTTCACCACTGGCCAGCCTCTCATCAGCTCCCTTTCCAACTTCACCCCGGTTTCTGAACACACCGTCTCAGAACTCATCCTCAAAGCCAAAACCACCACCTGTCAGCTGGATCCTCTCCCGACCTCCCTTGTCAAAGCCTGTTTGCCATTCATCTGCCACATGATCACCAACATTATTAACGCCTCCCTTACCACTGGTACCGTACCTCCCTCTCTCAAACTGGCTGCTATCACACCCATCCTGAAAAAACCTGGTGCTGACCCAGCTAACCTTAACCACTACCGGCCTATTTCCAACCTCCCCTTCATCTCCAAAACACTTGAAAGGGTGGTTGCTGCACAATTACAGTCCCACCTCGACACAAACAACCTCCATGAACCGTTCCAATCTGGCTTCCATCCTAAACACAGCACTGAAACAGCCTTGGTCAAAATTACCATGACCTCCTCCGTGCAGGTGACTCAGGACTACTAACCATTCTCATCCTCCTCGACCTCACTGCAGCATTTGATACCATCTCCCACCCACTGCTCCTACATCGTCTGGCTGACATTGGGATCACTGGTGCTGCACTCTCATGGTTCACATCATACCTCAGTGACCGCCAACAATTTGTTCAACTAAGGAACCACAAGTCTGGGAGTTCTGGTGTTTCACTGGGTGTCCCCCAGGGGTCAGTTCTGGGTCCACTTCTCTTAATCATTTACCTCCTCCCCCTTGGCACTCTCCCCCGTCACCACGGAGTCCATTTTCACTTTTATGCCGACGACACACAGGTCTACATCTCCTCCAAACCCAACACTGCCACCCCCCCCACCTCCCTCATCACCTGCCTCGATGACATCCGGAGCTGGATGAGCAGAAACTTCCTCAAGCTGAACGGCGATAAAACCGAGGCCCTACTCATCGGCTCCAAATCTACCCTCACCAAAACCCAACTTACCCCAGTTCCACCCATCATCATCGATGGATTCCCTGTACCCTTTGCCCCCCAAGTCAAGAGCCTCGGCATCATTCTGGACAGCACCCTCTCATTTGCACCCCATATTCAAAATGTCACCCGGACTGCATTCTTTCACCTCCGCAACATCTCCAGGCTCCGCCCATCTCTGTCCCAATCCAGCACTGAAATCCTGGTTCACTCATTCGTCACATCCCGCATCGACTACTGCAACGGCCTCCTCACCGGACTCCCCACCAAACTCATCAATAAACTGCAAATGATTCAGAACTCGGCTGCCTGGATCATCACCCGCACCAAATCATCCGACCACATCACCCCTGTCCTCATCCAACTTCACTGGCTCCCTGTACAATACCGCATCCAGTACAAAAACCTCCTCCTCACCTTTAAAGCTCTCCATAACCTAGCCCCAACTTACCTCCACGACCTCCTTCATGAATACACTCTCTCCCGCACCCTCCGCTCTTCCTCTACTGGACTCTTAACCATCCCCACGTCACGCCTCAGCACCGTGGGTGCCCGAGCCTTCAGCTGCTCAGCACCCAGGCTCTGGAACTCTCTTCCTCCACATATAAGACTGTCTGACTCCATCACCTCATTTAAAACCCACCTCAAAACTCACCTGTTTAAACTGGCATACTCACTCTAACTGGACACTGTGCTCTTCACCTGCTTTATGCTGCTTTGTCTTGTTCTAATTTATGTCATTGACTCTTCTATGCTATGTTTTCGACTCTTTTATGCTTTTATCTTCTGTAAGGTGACCTTGGGTGACATGAAAGGCGCCTCCAAATAAATGTATTACTTGAAGACCTAAGAGTGATTCTTAATGCAATATTTCACAAATGCATGGGGTGTCCCAAAACGTTTTCCCACCACTGTAGCTGCTGTCATTGTGCCATTTATCATAAGATACCACAAAACATATCATATATATTTTGCAGCATGTTGTGTCACATTATTTACTACCATAAATCTAATGGAATGACATTCATACAGTCACATCTATTGTCATATATCATATTTGGCTAGAAACACAGAGCAGAGTGGATCTTCTCCTCACCTCCTGTGAAGAACTCATGTTTCTGACTGAGGCTGAATGTCCCAGCATGCCCCTCTCGTCCTCCACCAGACTTTCCTCTTCCCAACGTTCAGCTGTGACATCATCCAAAAAAAAAAAAAAAAAAAAAAAAGACTCAATGAGAAAGAGGTTGATTGGAATGATTTTGAATTTTTATTTCTGACTTTTTTTTTTTTCTTTTACAAACTGTTGCAGTCAAAGTTGTGATAATTTTCCTGTAATTTAATTTATATATATATATATATATATATATATATATATATATATATATATATATATATATATATTATTATTATTATTATTTTTTTTTTTTTTTTTTTTTGCTACTTTTCCAGTACTCAGTGTTTTTGCAATTATTTGTAATTATTTAGGTATTCATTTGTGTATTTATTTGTACAAAATTTCTGTGTATTTTTTTTAACTGTTTTCTGATAATTTAGTAACTGAATATGAATTTATGACTTTTAAATATTCCATTTCAGTGACAAACACAAACATCTGTTAGCACTGTGAGCAGCTCCATTAACATAAATAAATCAAAAAGCCCGGAATAAAAACAAGAGGAGAAAACTAAAAAAAAAAAATAATAATAATAAAATAAAACATCCAGTAAAACTAAAACAGACCGGATCCTCATAACGTCATGACGTCATACAGTCGCAACGAGTTTACAAACAGAGAAGAGGAAGCGAAAAGAAATCACGACATCAATAAACGGCATAAGGTTTCCACCAGGTTACCATGGCAACACGTCCTCAACCAGCACAGGTGTTAAACACACACACACACACACACACACACACACACACACCCCTTTCAGTCTTTAACAGCTGTGTGTGTGTGTGTGTGTGTGTGTGTGTGTGTGTGTGTGTGTGTGTGTGTGTGTGTGTGTGTGTGTGTGTCGCTGAGCTCCTGCCTGCTGGAGCCGCTCCTTCATCAGAGGAGGAGGAGGAGAAGGAGGAGGGTTTCTCTCTCTGACCTTCACCGGAGCTGCTGCCGGGAACCAGCAGACACGGAGAACCCGGAGGAACCCAGGAGAACCGGGGAGAACCCGGAGGAACCCGGAGGAGGCGACAGGAACCAGGAGGATCTTCTGCTCAGCGGCCGGACGCCATGTTGCTCCTCCACCCGCATTCCGGGAACTCTGCCTCTGATTGGCTGCCTCCATTTGTCAGGGTCAGAGTTTAGCCAATCAGAGGCGGAGTAGGGGGTGTTACGGTGTGATAGCCTGAGAAAAAAACTCCGTATTTTCCAGATTAAAATCACCAGATTATGAGAAGAAAAAAAAACCTCAGAGTTTCTCTCCTCCTCTCTGTCTGTGGCTCCACCTGTGCTGCCCCCTGCTGGCCGAGGCTCAGGCCTGCAGCTGATCCCCTCAGCAGATTCTACAGGAACAAGGAGATCCTGCTGATCTGAGCCCAGAATCACCATCACACCTGTCTGTCTCTCTGTCTGTCTGTCTGTCTGTCTGTCTCTCTCTCTGTCTGTCTGTCTGTCTGTCTGTCTCTCTGTCTGTCTGTCTGTCTCTGTCTGTCTATCTCTCTCTGTCTGTCTCTCTGTCTATCTCTCTCTGTCTGTCTGTCTGTCTGTCTCTCTCTGTCTATCTCTCTCTGTCTGTCTGTCTGTCTCTCTCTCTGTCTGTCTCTGTCTGTCTGTCTGTCTCTCTCTGTCCATCTCTCTCTCTCTCTCTGTCTATCTCTCTCTGTCTGTCTGTCTGTCTGTCTGTCTGTCTCTGTCTCTCTCTCTGTCTGACAGAAAGTCTCTGAAGACATTTTCTCTGTCATTTGAATCTATTTTTGTTTCTCTGCTGCAATAAAATTTCAGTTTTTTGTCTTTGTTTTGTAAAACCAGCCTGCAGGTGAAATGACTTGTCCTGTCTCAGTGCTCTGCCTGTCTGTCTGCTCTGCCTGTCTGTCTCCTCCTGAGGGATCCAGTCTGAAGGAAATCCTGCTGGTCTGAGTCCAGAACCCCAACCTCCTCCTCAGCATCTGGACTCTGAAGAGACGTTGCTGTGACTTGGGCCGATTCATAAATTTGTGAGGCTTTTCTTTTCTTGTCATATCTCGTCATACACGATTTTTTTTCTTGTAAATCTACATCTTTAATCTTGGAAATTCAGAGTTTTTTTTCCCTCTCAGCTCTGTAATATTTTTTAGTCTCCTCACAGCGCTCCTGATCCGCCTCAGCGCGTCCTCACCTGTGTCTCCTGTACACGCTGAGACACCTGAAGCTCGTCCCGCACGG